>NC_074690.1:4283739-4441239 GCF_029448725.1 Salvelinus fontinalis
CAGGGACGGTACCGGATGTCTGCCACTAGACCAGGGACGGTACCGGATGTCTGCCACTAGACCAGGGACGGTACCGGATGTCTGCCACTAGACCAGGGACGGTAACGGATGTCTGCCACTAGACCAGGGACGGTAACGGATGTCTGCCACTAGACCAGGTACCGGATGTCTGTCACTAGACCAGGGACGGTACCGGATGTCTGTCACTAGACGAGGGACGGTACCGGATGTCTGTCACTAGACCAGGGACGGTACCGGATGTCTGTCACTAGACCAGGGACGGTACCGGATGTCTGTCACTAGACCAGGGACGGTACCGGATGTCTGTCACTAGACCAGGTACCGGATGTCTGTCACTAGACCAGGGACCGGATGTCTGTCACTGGACCAGGGACGGTACCGGATGTCTGTCACTAGACCAGGGACGGTACCGGATGTCTGTCACTAGACCAGGGACGGTACCGGATGTCTGTCACTAGACCAGGGACGGTACCGGATGTCTGTCACTAGACCAGGGACGGTACCGGATGTCTGTCACTAGACCAGGTACCGGATGTCTGTCACTAGACCAGGGACGGTACCGGATGTCTGTCGCTAGACCAGGGACAGTACCGGATGTCTGCCACTAGACCAGGGACGACGGTACCGGATGTCTGTCACTAGACCAGGGACCGGATGTCTGTCACTAGACCAGGGACGGTACCGGATGTCTGTCACTAGACCAGGGACGGTACCGGATGTCTGTCACTAGACCAGGGACGGTACCGGATGTCTGTCACTAGACCAGGGACGGTACCGGATGTCTGTCACTAGACCAGGGACGGTACCGGATGTCTGCCACTAGACCAGGGACGGTACCGGATGTCTGCCACTAGACCAGGGACGGTACCGGATGTCTGCCACTAGACCAGGGACGGTACCGGATGTCTGCCACTAGACCAGGTACCGGATGTCTGTCACTAGACCAGGGACGGTACCGGATGTCTGTTACTAGACCAGGGACGGTACCGGATGTCTGTCACTAGACCAGGTACCGGATGTCTGTCACTAGACCAGGTACCGGATGTCTGCCACTAGACCAGGGACGGTACCGGATGTCTGTCACTAAACCAGGTACCGGATGTCTGTCACTAGACCAGGGACGGTACCGGATGTCTGCCACTAGACCAGGGACGGTACCGGATGTCTGTCACTGGACCAGGGACGGTACCGGATGTCTGTCACTGGACCAGGGACGGTACCGGATGTCTGTCACTAGACCAGGTACCGGATGTCTGTCACTAGACCAGGTACCGGATGTCTGTCACTGGACCAGGGACGGTACCGGATGTCTGTCACTAGACCAGGTACCGGATGTCTGCCACTAGACCAGGGACGGTACCGGATGTCTGCCACTAGACCAGGTACCGGATGTCTGTCACTAGACCAGGGACGGTACCGGATGTCTGTCACTAGACCAGGGACGGTACCGGATGTCTGCCACTAGACCAGGGATGGTACCGGATGTCTGTCACTAGACCAGGGACGGTACCGGATGTCTGTCACTAGACCAGGGACGGTACCGGATGTCTGCCACTAGACCAGGGACGGTACCGGATGTCTGCCACTAGACCAGGGACGACGGTACAGGATGTCTGTCACTAGACCAGGGACCGGATGTCTGTCACTAGACCAGGGACGGTACCGGATGTCTGTCACTAGACCAGGGACGGTACCGGATGTCTGCCACTAGACCAAGGACGGTACCGGATGTCTGCCACTAGACCAGGGACGGTAACGGATGTCTGCCACTAGACCAGGGACGGGATGTCTGTCACTAGACCAGGGACGGTACCGGATGTCTGTCACTAGACAAGGGACGGTACCGGATGTCTGTCACTAGACCAGGGACCGTACCGGATGTCTGTCACTAGACCAGGGACGGTACCGGATGTCTGTCACTAGACCAGGGACGGTATCGGATGTCTGTCACTAGACCAGGGACGGTACCGGATGTCTGTCACTAGACCAGGTACCGGATGTCTGTCACTAGACCAGGGACCGGATGTCTGTCACTGGACCAGGGACGGTACCGGATGTCTGTCACTAGACCAGGGACGGTACCGGATGTCTGTCACTAGACCAGGTACCGGATGTCTGTCACTAGACCAGGGACGGTACCGGATGTCTGTCACTAGACCAGGGACGGTACCGGATGTCTGCCACTAGACCAGGGACGACGGTACCGGATGTCTGTCACTAGACCAGGGACCGGATGTCTGTCACTAGACCAGGGACGGTACCGGATGTCTGTCACTAGACCAGGGACGGTACCGGATGTCTGTCACTAGACCAGGGACGGTACCGGATGTCTGTCACTAGACCAGGGACGGTACCGGATGTCTGTCACTAGACCAGGGACGGTACCTGGATGTCTGCCACTAGACCAGGGACGGTACCGGATGTCTGTCACTAGACCAGGGACGGTACCGGATGTCTGCCACTAGACCAGGGACGGTACCGGATGTCTGCCACTAGACCAGGGACGGTAACGGATGTCTGTCACTAGACCAGGGACGGTACCGGATGTCTGTCACTAGACCAGGTACCGGATGTCTGTCACTAGACCAGGTACCGGATGTCTGTCACTAGACCAGGTACCGGATGTCTGCCACTAGACCAGGGACGGTACCGGATGTCTGTCACTAGACCAGGTACCGGATGTCTGTCACTAGACCAGGGACGGTACCGGATGTCTGCCACTAGACCAGGGACGGTACCGGATGTCTGTCACTGGACCAGGGACGGTACCGGATGTCTGTCACTAGACCAGGTACCGGATGTCTGTCACTAGACCAGGTACCGGATGTCTGCCACTAGACCAGGGACGGTACCGGATGTCTGCCACTAGACCAGGTACCGGATGTCTGTCACTAGACCAGGGACGGTACCGGATGTCTGTCACTAGACCAGGGACGGTACCGGATGTCTGCCACTAGACCAGGGATGGTACCGGATGTCTGTCACTACCCCAGGTACCGGATGTCTGCCACTAGACCAGGGACGGTACCGGATGTCTGCCACTAGACCAGGGACGACGGTACCGGATGTCTGTCACTAGACCAGGGACGGTACCGGATGTCTGCCACTAGACCAGGGACGACGGTACCGGATGTCTGTCACTAGACCAGGGACGGTACCGGATGTCTGTCACTAGACCAGGGACGGTACCGGATGTCTGCCACTAGACAAAGGACGGTACCGGATGTCTGCCACTAGACCAGGGACGGTAACGGATGTCTGTCACTAGACCAGGGACGGTACCGGATGTCTGTCACTAGACCAGGGACGGTACCGGATGTCTGTCACTAGACCAGGGACGGTACCGGATGTCTGTCACTAGACCAGGGACGGTACCGGATGTCTGTCACTAGACCAGGGACGGTACCGGATGTCTGTCACTAGACCAGGGACGGTACCGGATGTCTGTCACTAGACCAGGGACGGTACCGGATGTCTGTCACTAGACCAGGTACCGGATGTCTGTCACTAGACCAGGGACCGGATGTCTGTCACTGGACCAGGGACGGTACCGGATGTCTGTCACTAGACCAGGGACGGTACCGGATGTCTGTCACTAGACAAGGGACGGTACCGGATGTCTGTCACTAGACCAGGGACGGTACCGGATGTCTGTCACTAGACCAGGGACGGTACCGGATGTCTGTCACTAGACCAGGGACGGTACCGGATGTCTGTCACTAGACAAGGGACGGTACCGGATGTCTGTCACTAGACCAGGGACGGTACCGGATGTCTGTCACTAGACCAGGGACGGTACCGGATGTCTGTCACTAGACCAGGGACGGTATCGGATGTCTGTCACTAGACCAGGGACGGTACCGGATGTCTGTCACTAGACCAGGTACCGGATGTCTGTCACTAGACCAGGGACCGGATGTCTGTCACTGGACCAGGGACGGTACTGGATGTCTGTCACTAGACCAGGGACGGTACCGGATGTCTGTCACTAGACCAGGTACCGGATGTCTGTCACTAGACCAGGGACGGTACCGGATGTCTGTCACTAGACCAGGTACCGGATGTCTGTCACTAGACCAGGGACGGTACCGGATGTCTGTCACTAGACCAGGGACGGTACCGGATGTCTGCCACTAGACCAGGGACGACGGTACCGGATGTCTGTCACTAGACCAGGGACCGGATGTCTGTCACTAGACCAGGGACGGTACCGGATGTCTGTCACTAGACCAGGGACGGTACCGGATGTCTGTCACTAGACCAGGGACGGTACCGGATGTCTGTCACTAGACCAGGGACGGTACCGGATGTCTGCCACTAGACCAGGGACGGTACCGGATGTCTGCCACTAGACCAGGGACGGTAACGGATGTCTGCCACTAGACCAGGTACCGGATGTCTGTCACTAGACCAGGGACGGTACCGGATGTCTGTCACTAGACCAGGGACGGTACCGGATGTCTGTCACTAGACCAGGGACGGTACCGGATGTCTGTCACTAGACCAGGTACCGGATGTCTGTCACTAGACCAGGGACGGTACCGGATGTCTGTCACTAGACCAGGGACGGTACCGGATGTCTGCCACTAGACCAGGGACGACGGTACCGGATGTCTGTCACTAGACCAGGGACTGGATGTCTGTCACTAGACCAGGGACGGTACCGGATGTCTGTCACTAGACCAGGGACGGTACCGGATGTCTGTCACTAGACCAGGGACGGTACCGGATGTCTGTCACTAGACCAGGGACGGTACCGGATGTCTGCCACTAGACCAGGGACGGTACCGGATGTCTGTCACTAGACCAGGGACGGTACCGGATGTCTGCCACTAGACCAGGGACAGTACCGGATGTCTGCCACTAGACCAGGGACGGTACCGGATGTCTGCCACTAGACCAGGGACGGTAACGGATGTCTGCCACTAGACCAGGTACCGGATGTCTGTCACTAGACCAGGGACGGTACCGGATGTCTGTCACTAGACCAGGGACGGTACCGGATGTCTGTCACTAGACGAGGGACGGTACCGGATGTCTGTCACTAGACCAGGGACGGTACCGGATGTCTGTCACTAGACCAGGGACGGTACCGGATGTCTGTCACTAGACCAGGGACGGTACCGGATGTCTGTCACTAGACCAGGTACCGGATGTCTGTCACTAGACCAGGGACGGTACCGGATGTCTGTCACTGGACCAGGGACGGTACCGGATGTCTGTCACTAGACCAGGGACGGTACCGGATGTCTGTCACTAGACCAGGGACGGTACCGGATGTCTGTCACTAGACCAGGGACGGTACCGGATGTCTGTCACTAGACAAGGGACGGTACCGGATGTCTGTCACTAGACCAGGGACGGTACCGGATGTCTGTCACTATACCAGGGACGGTACCGGATGTCTGTCACTAGACCAGGGACGGTATCGGATGTCTGTCACTAGACCAGGGACGGTACCGGATGTCTGTCACTAGACCAGGTACCGGATGTCTGTCACTAGACCAGGGACCGGATGTCTGTCACTGGACCAGGGACGGTACTGGATGTCTGTCACTAGACCAGGGACGGTACCGGATGTCTGTCACTAGACCAGGTACCGGATGTCTGTCACTAGACCAGGGACGGTACCGGATGTCTGTCACTAGACCAGGGACGGTACCGGATGTCTGCCACTAGACCAGGGACGACGGTACCGGATGTCTGTCACTAGACCAGGGACCGGATGTCTGTCACTAGACCAGGGACGGTACCGGATGTCTGTCACTAGACCAGGGACGGTACCGGATGTCTGTCACTAGACCAGGGACGGTACCGGATGTCTGTCACTAGACCAGGGACGGTACCGGATGTCTGTCACTAGACCAGGTACCGGATGTCTGTCACTAGACCAGGGACGGTACCGGATGTCTGTCACTAGACCAGGGACGGTACCGGATGTCTGCCACTAGACCAGGGACGACGGTACCGGATGTCTGTCACTAGACCAGGGACCGGATGTCTGTCACTAGACCAGGGACGGTACCGGATGTCTGCCACTAGACCAGGGACGACGGTACCGGATGTCTGTCACTAGACCAGGGACCGGATGTCTGTCACTAGACCAGGGACGGTACCGGATGTCTGTCACTAGACCAGGGACGGTACCGGATGTCTGTCACTAGACCAGGGACGGTACCGGATGTCTGCCACTAGACCAGGGACGGTAACGGATGTCTGCCACTAGACCAGGTACCGGATGTCTGTCACTAGACCAGGGACGGTACCGGATGTCTGTCACTAGACCAGGGACGGTACCGGATGTCTGTCACTAGACCAGGTACCGGATGTCTGTCACTAGACCAGGTACCGGATGTCTGCCACTAGACCAGGGACGGTACCGGATGTCTGTCACTAGACCAGGTACCGGATGTCTGTCACTAGACCAGGGACGGTACCGGATGTCTGTCACTAGACCAGGGACGGTACCGGATGTCTGCCACTAGACCAGGGACGGTACCGGATGTCTGTCACTGGACCAGGGACGGTACCGGATGTCTGTCACTGGACCAGGGACGGTACCGGATGTCTGTCACTAGACCAGGGACGGTACCGGATGTCTGTCACTAGACCAGGTACCGGATGTCTGCCACTAGACCAGGGACGGTACCGGATGTCTGCCACTAGACCAGGTACCGGATGTCTGTCACTAGACCAGGGACGGTACCGGATGTCTGTCACTAGACCAGGGACGGTACCGGATGTCTGCCACTAGACCAGGGATGGTACCGGATGTCTGTCACTACCCCAGGTACCGGATGTCTGCCACTAGACCAGGGACGGTACCGGATGTCTGCCACTAGACCAGGGACGGTACCGGATGTCTGTCACTAGACCAGGGACGGTACCGGATGTCTGCCACTAGACCAGGGATGGTACCGGATGTCTGTCACTACCCCAGGTACCGGATGTCTGCCACTAGACCAGGGACGGTACCGGATGTCTGCCACTAGACCAGGGACGACGGTACAGGATGTCTGTCACTAGACCAGGGACGGTACCGGATGTCTGTCACTAGACCAGGGACGGTACCGGATGTCTGCCACTAGACCAAGGACGGTACCGGATGTCTGCCACTAGACCAGGGACGGTAACGGATGTCTGCCACTAGACCAGGGACGGGATGTCTGTCACTAGACCAGGGACGGTACCGGATGTCTGTCACTAGACAAGGGACGGTACCGGATGTCTGTCACTAGACCAGGGACCGTACCGGATGTCTGTCACTAGACCAGGGACGGTACCGGATGTCTGTCACTAGACCAGGGACGGTATCGGATGTCTGTCACTAGACCAGGGACGGTACCGGATGTCTGTCACTAGACCAGGTACCGGATGTCTGTCACTAGACCAGGTACCGGATGTCTGTCACTAGACCAGGGACCGGATGTCTGTCACTGGACCAGGGACGGTACCGGATGTCTGTCACTAGACCAGGGACGGTAACGGATGTCTGCCACTAGACCAGGTACCGGATGTCTGTCACTAGACCAGGGACGGTACCGGATGTCTGTTACTAGACCAGGGACGGTACCGGATGTCTGTCACTAGACCAGGTACCGGATGTCTGTCACTAGACCAGGTACCGGATGTCTGCCACTAGACCAGGGACGGTACCGGATGTCTGTCACTAGACCAGGTACCGGATGTCTGTCACTAGACCAGGGACGGTACCGGATGTCTGCCACTAGACCAGGGACGGTACCGGATGTCTGTCACTGGACCAGGGACGGTACCGGATGTCTGTCACTGGACCAGGGACGGTACCGGATGTCTGTCACTAGACCAGGGACGGTACCGGATGTCTGTCACTAGACCAGGTACCGGATGTCTGCCACTAGACCAGGGACGGTACCGGATGTCTGCCACTAGACCAGGTACCGGATGTCTGTCACTAGACCAGGGACGGTACCGGATGTCTGTCACTAGACCAGGGACGGTACCGGATGTCTGCCACTAGACCAGGGATGGTACCGGATGTCTGTCACTACCCCAGGTACCGGATGTCTGCCACTAGACCAGGGACGGTACCGGATGTCTGCCACTAGACCAGGGACGGTACCGGATGTCTGTCACTAGACCAGGGACGGTACCGGATGTCTGCCACTAGACCAGGGATGGTACCGGATGTCTGTCACTACCCCAGGTACCGGATGTCTGCCACTAGACCAGGGACGGTACCGGATGTCTGCCACTAGACCAGGGACGACGGTACAGGATGTCTGTCACTAGACCAGGGACCGGATGTCTGTCACTAGACCAGGGACGGTACCGGATGTCTGTCACTAGACCAGGGACGGTACCGGATGTCTGCCACTAGACCAAGGACGGTACCGGATGTCTGCCACTAGACCAGGGACGGTAACGGATGTCTGCCACTAGACCAGGGACGGGATGTCTGTCACTAGACCAGGGACGGTACCGGATGTCTGTCACTAGACAAGGGACGGTACCGGATGTCTGTCACTAGACCAGGGACCGTACCGGATGTCTGTCACTAGACCAGGGACGGTACCGGATGTCTGTCACTAGACCAGGGACGGTATCGGATGTCTGTCACTAGACCAGGGACGGTACCGGATGTCTGTCACTAGACCAGGGACCGGATGTCTGTCACTGGACCAGGGACGGTACCGGATGTCTGTCACTAGACCAGGGACGGTACCGGATGTCTGTCACTAGACCAGGTACCGGATGTCTGTCACTAGACCAGGGACGGTACCGGATGTCTGTCACTAGACCAGGGACGGTACCGGATGTCTGCCACTAGACCAGGGACTACGGTACCGGATGTCTGTCACTAGACCAGGGACCGGATGTCTGTCACTAGACCAGGGACGGTACCGGATGTCTGTCACTAGACCAGGGACGGTACCGGATGTCTGTCACTAGACCAGGGACGGTACCGGATGTCTGTCACTAGACCAGGGACGGTACCGGATGTCTGTCACTAGACCAGGGACGGTACCGGATGTCTGTCACTAGACCAGGGACGGTACCGGATGTCTGCCACTAGACCAGGGACGGTACCGGATGTCTGTCACTAGACCAGGGACGGTACCGGATGTCTGCCACTAGACCAGGGACGGTAACGGATGTCTGCCACTAGACCAGGTACCGGATGTCTGTCACTAGACCAGGGACGGTACCGGATGTCTGTCACTAGACCAGGGACGGTACCGGATGTCTGCCACTAGACCAGGGACGACGGTACCGGATGTCTGTCACTAGACCAGGGACTGGATGTCTGTCACTAGACCAGGGACGGTACCGGATGTCTGTCACTAGACCAGGGACGGTACCGGATGTCTGTCACTAGACCAGGGACGGTACCGGATGTCTGTCACTAGACCAGGGACGGTACCGGATGTCTGCCACTAGACCAGGGACGGTACCGGATGTCTGTCACTAGACCAGGTACCGGATGTCTGTCACTAGACCAGGGACGGTACCGGATGTCTGTCACTAGACCAGGGACGGTACCGGATGTCTGCCACTAGACCAGGGACGACGGTACCGGATGTCTGTCACTAGACCAGGGACCGGATGTCTGTCACTAGACCAGGGACGGTACCGGATGTCTGTCACTAGACCAGGGACGGTACCGGATGTCTGTCACTAGACCAGGGACGGTACCGGATGTCTGCCACTAGACAAAGGACGGTACCGGATGTCTGCCACTAGACCAGGGACGGTACCGGATGTCTGTCACTAGACCAGGGACGGTACCGGATGTCTGTCACTAGACCAGGTACCGGATGTCTGTCACTAGACCAGGGACGGTACCGGATGTCTGTCACTAGACCAGGGACGGTACCGGATGTCTGTCACTAGACCAGGGACGGTATCGGATGTCTGTCACTAGACCAGGGACGGTACCGGATGTCTGTCACTAGACCAGGTACCGGATGTCTGTCACTAGACCAGGGACCGGATGTCTGTCACTGGACCAGGGACGGTACTGGATGTCTGTCACTAGACCAGGGACGGTACCGGATGTCTGTCACTAGACCAGGTACCGGATGTCTGTCACTAGACCAGGGACGGTACCGGATGTCTGTCACTAGACCAGGGACGGTACCGGATGTCTGCCACTAGACCAGGGACGACGGTACCGGATGTCTGTCACTAGACCAGGGACCGGATGTCTGTCACTAGACCAGGGACGGTACCGGATGTCTGTCACTAGACCAGGGACGGTACCGGATGTCTGTCACTAGACCAGGGACGGTATCGGATGTCTGTCACTAGACCAGGGACGGTACCGGATGTCTGTCACTGGACCAGGGACGGTACCGGATGTCTGTCACTAGACCAGGGACGGTACCGGATGTCTGTCACTAGACCAGGGACGGTACCGGATGTCTGTCACTAGACCAGGGACGGTACCGGATGTCTGTCACTAGACCAGGTACCGGATGTCTGTCACTAGACCAGGGACGGTACCGGATGTCTGTCACTAGACCAGGGACGGTACCGGATGTCTGTCACTAGACCAGGGACGGTACCGGATGTCTGCCACTAGACCAGGGACGACGGTACCGGATGTCTGCCACTAGACCAGGGACCGGATGTCTGTCACTAGACCAGGGACGGTACCGGATGTCTGTCACTAGACCAGGGACGGTACCGGATGTCTGTCACTAGACCAGGGACGGTACCGGATGTCTGTCACTAGACCAGGGACGGTACCGGATGTCTGTCACTGGACCAGGGACGGTACCGGATGTCTGTCACTGGACCAGGGACGGTACCGGATGTCTGTCACTAGACCAGGGACGGTACCGGATGTCTGTCACTAGACCAGGTACCGGATGTCTGCCACTAGACCAGGGACGGTACCGGATGTCTGCCACTAGACCAGGTACCGGATGTCTGTCACTAGACCAGGGACGGTACCGGATGTCTGCCACTAGACCAGGGACGGTAACGGATGTCTGCCACTAGACCAGGTACCGGATGTCTGTCACTAGACCAGGGACGGTACCGGATGTCTGTCACTAGACCAGGGACGGTACCGGATGTCTGTCACTAGACCAGGTACCGGATGTCTGTCACTAGACCAGGGACGGTACCGGATGTCTGTCACTAGACCAGTGACAGACATCCGGTACGGTCCCTGGTCTAGTGACAGACATCCGGTACGGTCCCTGGTCTAGTGACAGACATCCGGTACCGTCCCTTGTCTAGTGACAGACATCCGGTACCGTCCCTGGTCTAGTGACAGACATCCCGTCCCTGGTCTAGTGGCAGACATCCGTTACCGTCCCTGGTCTAGTGGCAGACATCCGGTACCGTCCTTGGTCTAGTGGCAGACATCCGGTACCGTCCCTGGTCTAGTGACAGACATCCGGTACCGTCCCTGGTCTAGTGACAGACATCCGGTCCCTGGTCTAGTGACAGACATCCTGTACCGTCGTCCCTGGTCTAGTGACAGACATCCGATACCGTCCCTGGTCTAGTGACAGACATCCGGTACGGTCCCTGGTCTAGTGACAGACATCCGGTACGGTCCCTGGTCTAGTGACAGACATCCGGTACCGTCCCTGGTCTAGTGGCAGACATCCGGTACCTGGGGTAGTGACAGACATCCGGTACCATCCCTGGTCTAGTGGCAGACATCCGGTACCGTCCCTGGTCTAGTGACAGACATCCGGTACCGTCCCTGGTCTAGTGACAGACATCCGGTACCTGGTCTAGTGGCAGACATCCGGTACCGTCCCTGGTCTAGTGGCAGACATCCGGTACCTGGTCTAGTGACAGACATCCGGTACCGTCCCTGGTCTAGTGACAGACATCCGGTACCGTCCCTGGTCCAGTGACAGACATCCGGTACCGTCCCTGGTCCAGTGACAGACATCCGGTACCGTCCCTGGTCTAGTGGCAGACATCCGGTACCGTCCCTGGTCTAGTGACAGACATCCGGTACCTGGTCTAGTGACAGACATCCGGTACCGTCCCTGGTCTAGTGACAGACATCCGGTACCGTCCCTGGTCTAGTGGCAGACATCCGGTACCTGGTCTAGTGACAGACATCCGGTACCTGGTCTAGTGACAGACATCCGGTACCGTCCCTGGTCTAGTAACAGACATCCGGTACCGTCCCTGGTCTAGTGACAGACATCCGGTACCTGGTCTAGTGGCAGACATCCGTTACCGTCCCTGGTCTAGTGGCAGACATCCGGTACCGTCCCTGGTCTAGTGGCAGACATCCGGTACCGTCCCTGGTCTAGTGACAGACATCCGGTACCGTCCCTGGTCTAGTGGCAGACATCCGGTACCGTCCCTGGTCTAGTGACAGACATCCGGTACCGTCCCTGGTCTAGTGACAGACATCCGGTACCGTCCCTGGTCTAGTGACAGACATCCGGTACCGTCGTCCCTGGTCTAGTGACAGACATCCGGTACCGTCGTCCCTGGTCTAGTGGCAGACATCCGGTACCGTCCCTGGTCTAGTGACAGACATCCGGTACCGTCCCTGGTCTAGTGACAGACATCCGGTACCTGGTCTAGTGACAGACATCCGGTACCGTCCCTGGTCTAGTGACAGACATCCGGTACCGTCCCTGGTCTAGTGACAGACATCCGGTACCGTCCCTGGTCTAGTGACAGACATCCGGTACCGTCCCTGGTCTAGTGACAGACATCCGGTACCGTCCCTGGTCTAGTGACAGACATCCGGTACCGTCCCTGGTCCAGTGACAGACATCCGGTCCCTGGTCTAGTGACAGACATCCGGTACCTGGTCTAGTGACAGACATCCGGTACCGTCCCTGGTCTAGTGACAGACATCCGGTACCGTCCCTGGTCTAGTGACAGACATCCGGTACCGTCCCTGGTCTAGTGACAGACATCCGGTACCGTCCCTCGTCTAGTGACAGACATCCGGTACCGTCCCTGGTCTAGTGACAGACATCCGGTACCGTCCCTGGTCTAGTGACAGACATCCGGTACCTGGTCTAGTGGCAGACATCCGTTACCGTCCCTGGTCTAGTGGCAGACATCCGGTACCGTCCCTGGTCTAGTGGCAGACATCCGGTACCGTCCCTGGTCTAGTGGCAGACATCCGGTACCGTCCCTGGTCTAGTGACAGACATCCGGTACCGTCCCTGGTCTAGTGGCAGACATCCGGTACCGTCCCTGGTCTAGTGACAGACATCCGGTACCGTCCCTGGTCTAGTGACAGACATCCGGTACCGTCCCTGGTCTAGTGACAGACATCCAGTCCCTGGTCTAGTGACAGACATCCGGTACCGTCGTCCCTGGTCTAGTGGCAGACATCCGGTACCGTCCCTGGTCTAGTGACAGACATCCGGTACCGTCCCTGGTCTAGTGACAGACATCCGGTACCTGGTCTAGTGACAGACATCCGGTACCGTCCCTGGTCTAGTGACAGACATCCGGTACCGTCCCTGGTCTAGTGACAGACATCCGGTACCGTCCCTGGTCTAGTGACAGACATCCGGTACCTGGTCTAGTGGCAGACATCCGTTACCGTCCCTGGTCTAGTGGCAGACATCCGGTACCGTCCCTGGTCTAGTGGCAGACATCCGGTACCGTCCCTGGTCTAGTGGCAGACATCCGGTACCGTCCCTGGTCTAGTGGCAGACATCCGGTACCGTCCCTGGTCTAGTGACAGACATCCGGTACCGTCCCTGGTCTAGTGACAGACATCCGGTACCGTCCCTGGTCTAGTGACAGACATCCGGTACCGTCCCTGGTCTAGTGACAGACATCCGGTCCCTGGTCTAGTGACAGACATCCGGTACCGTCGTCCCTGGTCTAGTGGCAGACATCCGGTACCGTCCCTGGTCTAGTGACAGACATCCGGTACCGTCCCTGGTCTAGTGACAGACATCCGGTACCTGGTCTAGTGACAGACATCCGGTACCGTCCCTGGTCTAGTGACAGACATCCAGTACCGTCCCTGGTCCAGTGACAGACATCCGGTCCCTGGTCTAGTGACAGACATCCGGTACCTGGTCTAGTGACAGACATCCGGTACCGTCCCTGGTCTAGTGACAGACATCCGGTACCGTCCCTTGTCTAGTGACAGACATCCGGTACCGTCCCTGGTCTAGTGACAGACATCCCGTCCCTGGTCTAGTGGCAGACATCCGTTACCGTCCCTGGTCTAGTGGCAGACATCCGGTACCGTCCTTGGTCTAGTGGCAGACATCCGGTACCGTCCCTGGTCTAGTGACAGACATCCGGTACCGTCCCTGGTCTAGTGACAGACATCCGGTCCCTGGTCTAGTGACAGACATCCTGTACCGTCGTCCCTGGTCTAGTGGCAGACATCCGGTACCGTCCCTGGTCTAGTGGCAGACATCCGGTACCTGGGGTAGTGACAGACATCCGGTACCGTCCCTGGTCTAGTGACAGACATCCAGTCCCTGGTCTAGTGACAGACGTCCGGTACCGTCCCTGGTCTAGTGACAGACATCCGGTACCGTCCCTGGTCTAGTGGCAGACATCCGGTACCGTCCCTGGTCTAGTGGCAGACATCCGGTACCTGGTCTAGTGACAGACATCCGGTACCGTCCCTGGTCTAGTGACAGACATCCGGTACCGTCCCTGGTCTAGTGGCAGACATCCGGTACCGTCCCTGGTCTAGTGGCAGACATCCGGTACCGTCCCTGGTCTAGTGGCAGACATCCGGTACCGTCCCTGGTCTAGTGACAGACATCCGGTACCGTCCCTGGTCTAGTGACAGACATCCGGTACCGTCCCTGGTCTAGTGACAGACATCCGGTCCCTGGTCTAGTGACAGACATCCGGTACCGTCGTCCCTGGTCTAGTGGCAGACATCCAGGACCGTCCCTGGTCTAGTGACAGACATCCGGTACCGTCGTCCCTGGTCTAGTGGCAGACATCCGGTACCGTCCCTGGTCTAGTGACAGACATCCGGTACCGTCCCTGGTCTAGTGACAGACATCCGGTACCTGGTCTAGTGACAGACATCCGGTACCGTCCCTGGTCTAGTGACAGACATCCGGTACCTGGTCTAGTGACAGACATCCGGTACCGTCCCTGGTCTAGTGACAGACATCCGGTCCCTGGTCTAGTGACAGACATCCGGTACCGTCCCTGGTCTAGTGACAGACATCCGGTACCGTCCCTGGTCTAGTGACAGACATCCGGTACCGTCCCTGGTCTAGTGACAGACATCCGGTACCTGGTCTAGTGGCAGACATCCGTTACCGTCCCTGGTCTAGTGGCAGACATCCGGTACCGTCCCTGGTCTAGTGACAGACATCCGGTACCGTCCCTGGTCTAGTGGCAGACATCCGGTACCGTCCCTGGTCTAGTGACAGACATCCGGTACCGTCCCTGGTCTAGTGACAGACATCCGGTACCGTCCCTGGTCTAGTGACAGACATCCGGTCCCTGGTCTAGTGACAGACATCCGGTACCGTCGTCCCTGGTCTAGTGGCAGACATCCGGTACCGTCCCTCGTCTAGTGACAGACATCCGGTACCGTCCCTGGTCTAGTGACAGACATCCGGTACCGTCCCTGGTCTAGTGACAGACATCCGGTACCGTCCCTGGTCTAGTGACAGACATCCGGTACCTGGTCTAGTGGCAGACATCCGTTACCGTCCCTGGTCTAGTGGCAGACATCCGGTACCGTCCCTGGTCTAGTGGCAGACATCCGGTACCGTCCCTGGTCTAGTGACAGACATCCGGTACCGTCCCTGGTCTAGTGGCAGACATCCGGTACCGTCCCTGGTCTAGTGACAGACATCCGGTACCGTCCCTGGTCTAGTGACAGACATCCGGTACCGTCCCTGGTCTAGTGACAGACATCCGGTACCGTCCCTGGTCTAGTGACAGACATCCAGTCCCTGGTCTAGTGACAGACATCCGGTACCGTCGTCCCTGGTCTAGTGGCAGACATCCGGTACCGTCCCTGGTCTAGTGACAGACATCCGGTACCGTCCCTGGTCTAGTGACAGACATCCGGTACCTGGTCTAGTGACAGACATCCGGTACCGTCCCTGGTCTAGTGACAGACATCCGGTACCGTCCCTGGTCTAGTGACAGACATCCGGTACCTGGTCTAGTGGCAGACATCCGTTACCGTCCCTGGTCTAGTGGCAGACATCCGGTACCGTCCCTGGTCCAGTGACAGACATCCGGTCCCTGGTCTAGTGACAGACATCCGGTACCTGGTCTAGTGACAGACATCCGGTACCGTCCCTGGTCTAGTGACAGACATCCGATACCGTCCCTGGACTGGGACTGGATGTCTGTCACTAGACCAGGGACGGTACCGGATGTCTGTCACTAGACCAGGGACGGTACCGGATGTCTGTCACTAGACCAGGGACGGTACCGGATGTCTGTCACTAGACCAGGGACGGTACCGGATGTCTGTCACTAGACCAGGGACGGTACCGGATGTCTGCCACTAGACCAGGGACGGTACCGGATGTCTGTCACTAGACCAGGGACGGTACCGGATGTCTGCCACTAGACCAGGGACGGTACCGGATGTCTGCCACTAGACCAGGGACGGTACCGGATGTCTGCCACTAGACCAGGGACGGTAACGGATGTCTGCCACTAGACCAGGGACGGTAACGGATGTCTGCCACTAGACCAGGTACCGGATGTCTGTCACTAGACCAGGGACGGTACCGGATGTCTGTCACTAGACGAGGGACGGTACCGGATGTCTGTCACTAGACCAGGGACGGTACCGGATGTCTGTCACTAGACCAGGGACGGTACCGGATGTCTGTCACTAGACCAGGGACGGTACCGGATGTCTGTCACTAGACCAGGTATCGGATGTCTGTCACTAGACCAGGGACGGTACCGGATGTCTGTCACTAGACCAGGGACGGTACCGGATGTCTGTCACTAGACCAGGGACGGTACCGGATGTCTGTCACTAGACCAGGGACGGTACCGGATGTCTGTCACTAGACCAGGGACGGTACCGGATGTCTGTCACTAGACCAGGGACGGTACCGGATGTCTGTCACTAGACCAGGTACCGGATGTCTGTCACTAGACCAGGGACGGTACCGGATGTCTGTCACTAGACCAGGTACCGGATGTCTGTCACTAGACCAGGGACGGTACCGGATGTCTGTCGCTAGACCAGGGACAGTACCGGATGTCTGCCACTAGACCAGGGACGACGGTACCGGATGTCTGTCACTAGACCAGGGACCGGATGTCTGTCACTAGACCAGGGACGGTACCGGATGTCTGTCACTAGACCAGGGACGGTACCGGATGTCTGTCACTAGACCAGGGACGGTACCGGATGTCTGTCACTAGACCAGGGACGGTACCGGATGTCTGCCACTAGACCAGGGACGGTACCGGATGTCTGCCACTAGACCAGGTACGGTACCGGATGTCTGCCACTAGACCAGGGACGGTACCGGATGTCTGCCACTAGACCAGGGACGGTAACGGATGTCTGCCACTAGACCAGGTACCGGATGTCTGTCACTAGACCAGGGACGGTACCGGATGTCTGTTACTAGACCAGGGACGGTACCGGATGTCTGTCACTAGACCAGGTACCGGATGTCTGTCACTAGACCAGGTACCGGATGTCTGCCACTAGACCAGGGACGGTACCGGATGTCTGTCACTAGACCAGGTACCGGATGTCTGTCACTAGACCAGGGACGGTACCGGATGTCTGCCACTAGACCAGGGACGGTACCGGATGTCTGTCACTGGACCAGGGACGGTACCGGATGTCTGTCACTGGACCAGGGACGGTACCGGATGTCTGTCACTAGACCAGGGACGGTACCGGATGTCTGTCACTAGACCAGGTACCGGATGTCTGCCACTAGACCAGGGACGGTACCGGATGTCTGCCACTAGACCAGGTACCGGATGTCTGTCACTAGACCAGGGACGGTACCGGATGTCTGTCACTAGACCAGGGACGGTACCGGATGTCTGCCACTAGACCAGGGATGGTACCGGATGTCTGTCACTACCCAGGTACCGGATGTCTGCCACTAGACCAGGGACGGTACCGGATGTCTGCCACTAGACCAGGGACGACGGTACAGGATGTCTGTCACTAGACCAGGGACCGGATGTCTGTCACTAGACCAGGGACGGTACCGGATGTCTGTCACTAGACCAGGGACGGTACCGGATGTCTGCCACTAGACCAAGGACGGTACCGGATGTCTGCCACTAGACCAGGGACGGTAACGGATGTCTGCCACTAGACCAGGGACGGGATGTCTGTCACTAGACCAGGGACGGTACCGGATGTCTGTCACTAGACAAGGGACGGTACCGGATGTCTGTCACTAGACCAGGGACCGTACCGGATGTCTGTCACTAGACCAGGGACGGTACCGGATGTCTGTCACTAGACCAGGGACGGTATCGGATGTCTGTCACTAGACCAGGGACGGTACCGGATGTCTGTCACTAGACCAGGTACCGGATGTCTGTCACTAGACCAGGGACCGGATGTCTGTCACTGGACCAGGGACGGTACCGGATGTCTGTCACTAGACCAGGGACGGTACCGGATGTCTGTCACTAGACCAGGTACCGGATGTCTGTCACTAGACCAGGGACGGTACCGGATGTCTGTCACTAGACCAGGGACGGTACCGGATGTCTGCCACTAGACCAGGGACGACGGTACCGGATGTCTGTCACTAGACCAGGGACCGGATGTCTGTCACTAGACCAGGGACGGTACCGGATGTCTGTCACTAGACCAGGGACGGTACCGGATGTCTGTCACTAGACCAGGGACGGTACCGGATGTCTGTCACTAGACCAGGGACGGTACCGGATGTCTGTCACTAGACCAGGGACGGTACCTGGATGTCTGCCACTAGACCAGGGACGGTACCGGATGTCTGTCACTAGACCAGGGACGGTACCGGATGTCTGCCACTAGACCAGGGACGGTACCGGATGTCTGCCACTAGACCAGGGACGGTAACGGATGTCTGTCACTAGACCAGGGACGGTACCGGATGTCTGTCACTAGACCAGGTACCGGATGTCTGTCACTAGACCAGGTACCGGATGTCTGTCACTAGACCAGGTACCGGATGTCTGCCACTAGACCAGGGACGGTACCGGATGTCTGTCACTAGACCAGGTACCGGATGTCTGTCACTAGACCAGGGACGGTACCGGATGTCTGCCACTAGACCAGGGACGGTACCGGATGTCTGTCACTGGACCAGGGACGGTACCGGATGTCTGTCACTAGACCAGGGACGGTACCGGATGTCTGTCACTAGACCAGGGACGGTACCGGATGTCTGTCACTAGACCAGGTACCGGATGTCTGCCACTAGACCAGGGACGGTACCGGATGTCTGCCACTAGACCAGGTACCGGATGTCTGTCACTAGACCAGGGACGGTACCGGATGTCTGTCACTAGACCAGGGGCGGTACCGGATGTCTGCCACTAGACCAGGGATGGTACCGGATGTCTGTCACTACCCCAGGTACCGGATGTCTGCCACTAGACCAGGGACGGTACCGGATGTCTGCCACTAGACCAGGGACGACGGTACCGGATGTCTGTCACTAGACCAGGGACGGTACCGGATGTCTGCCACTAGACCAGGGACGACGGTACCGGATGTCTGTCACTAGACCAGGGACGGTACCGGATGTCTGTCACTAGACCAGGGACGGTACCGGATGTCTGCCACTAGACAAAGGACGGTACCGGATGTCTGCCACTAGACCAGGGACGGTAACGGATGTCTGTCACTAGACCAGGGACGGTACCGGATGTCTGTCACTAGACCAGGGACGGTACCGGATGTCTGTCACTAGACCAGGGACGGTACCGGATGTCTGTCACTAGACCAGGGACGGTACCGGATGTCTGTCACTAGACCAGGGACGGTACCGGATGTCTGTCACTAGACCAGGGACGGTACCGGATGTCTGTCACTAGACCAGGGACGGTACCGGATGTCTGTCACTAGACCAGGTACCGGATGTCTGTCACTAGACCAGGGACCGGATGTCTGTCACTGGACCAGGGACGGTACCGGATGTCTGTCACTAGACCAGGGACGGTACCGGATGTCTGTCACTAGACCAGGTACCGGATGTCTGTCACTAGACCAGGGACGGTACCGGATGTCTGTCACTAGACAAGGGACGGTACCGGATGTCTGTCACTAGACCAGGGACGGTACCGGATGTCTGTCACTAGACCAGGGACGGTACCGGATGTCTGTCACTAGACCAGGGACGGTACCGGATGTCTGTCACTAGACAAGGGACGGTACCGGATGTCTGTCACTAGACCAGGGACGGTACCGGATGTCTGTCACTAGACCAGGGATGGTACCGGATGTCTGTCACTAGACCAGGGACGGTATCGGATGTCTGTCACTAGACCAGGGACGGTACCGGATGTCTGTCACTAGACCAGGTACCGGATGTCTGTCACTAGACCAGGGACCGGATGTCTGTCACTGGACCAGGGACGGTACTGGATGTCTGTCACTAGACCAGGGACGGTACCGGATGTCTGTCACTAGACCAGGTACCGGATGTCTGTCACTAGACCAGGGACGGTACCGGATGTCTGTCACTAGACCAGGGACGGTACCGGATGTCTGCCACTAGACCAGGGACGACGGTACCGGATGTCTGTCACTAGACCAGGGACCGGATGTCTGTCACTAGATCAGGGACGGTACCGGATGTCTGTCACTAGACCAGGGACGGTACCGGATGTCTGTCACTAGACCAGGGACGGTACCGGATGTCTGTCACTAGACCAGGGACGGTACCGGATGTCTGCCACTAGACCAGGGACGGTACCGGATGTCTGCCACTAGACCAGGGACGGTAACGGATGTCTGCCACTAGACCAGGTACCGGATGTCTGTCACTAGACCAGGGACGGTACCGGATGTCTGTCACTAGACCAGGGACGGTACCGGATGTCTGTCACTAGACCAGGGACGGTACCGGATGTCTGTCACTAGACCAGGTACCGGATGTCTGTCACTAGACCAGGGACGGTACCGGATGTCTGTCACTAGACCAGGGACGGTACCGGATGTCTGCCACTAGACCAGGGACGACGGTACCGGATGTCTGTCACTAGACCAGGGACTGGATGTCTGTCACTAGACCAGGGACGGTACCGGATGTCTGTCACTAGACCAGGGACGGTACCGGATGTCTGTCACTAGACCAGGGACGGTACCGGATGTCTGTCACTAGACCAGGGACGGTACCGGATGTCTGCCACTAGACCAGGGACGGTACCGGATGTCTGTCACTAGACCAGGGACGGTACCGGATGTCTGCCACTAGACCAGGGACAGTACCAAATGTCTGCCACTAGACCAGGGACGGTACCGGATGTCTGTCACTAGACCAGGGACGGTACCGGATGTCTGCCACTAGACCAGGGACGGTACCGGATGTCTGCCACTAGACCAGGGACGGTAACGGATGTCTGCCACTAGACCAGGTACCGGATGTCTGTCACTAGACCAGGGACGGTACCGGATGTCTGTCACTAGACCAGGGACGGTACCGGATGTCTGTCACTAGACCAGGGACGGTACCGGATGTCTGTCACTAGACCAGGTACCGGATGTCTGTCACTAGACCAGGGACGGTACCGGATGTCTGTCACTAGACCAGGGACGGTACCGGATGTCTGCCACTAGACCAGGGACGACGGTACCGGATGTCTGTCACTAGACCAGGGACTGGATGTCTGTCACTAGACCAGGGACGGTACCGGATGTCTGTCACTAGACCAGGGACGGTACCGGATGTCTGTCACTAGACCAGGGACGGTACCGGATGTCTGTCACTAGACCAGGGACGGTACCGGATGTCTGCCACTAGACCAGGGACGGTACCGGATGTCTGTCACTAGACCAGGGACGGTACCGGATGTCTGCCACTAGACCAGGGACAGTACCGGATGTCTGCCACTAGACCAGGGACGGTACCGGATGTCTGCCACTAGACCAGGGACGGTAACGGATGTCTGCCACTAGACCAGGTACCGGATGTCTGTCACTAGACCAGGGACGGTACCGGATGTCTGTCACTAGACCAGGGACGGTACCGGATGTCTGTCACTAGACCAGGGACGGTATCGGATGTCTGTCACTAGACGAGGGACGGTACCGGATGTCTGTCACTAGACCAGGGACGGTACCGGATGTCTGTCACTAGACCAGGGACGGTACCGGATGTCTGTCACTAGACCAGGGACGGTACCGGATGTCTGTCACTAGACCAGGTACCGGATGTCTGTCACTAGACCAGGGACGGTACCGGATGTCTGTCACTGGACCAGGGACGGTACCGGATGTCTGTCACTAGACCAGGGACGGTACCGGATGTCTGTCTCTAGACCAGGGACGGTACCGGATGTCTGTCACTAGACCAGGGACGGTACCGGATGTCTGTCACTAGACAAGGGACGGTACCGGATGTCTGTCACTAGACCAGGGACGGTACCGGATGTCTGTCACTAGACCAGGGACGGTACCGGATGTCTGTCACTAGACCAGGGACGGTATCGGATGTCTGTCACTAGACCAGGGACGGTACCGGATGTCTGTCACTAGACCAGGTACCGGATGTCTGTCACTAGACCAGGGACCGGATGTCTGTCACTGGACCAGGGACGGTACTGGATGTCTGTCACTAGACCAGGGACGGTACCGGATGTCTGTCACTAGACCAGGTACCGGATGTCTGTCACTAGACCAGGGACGGTACCGGATGTGGATAAGAGCGTCTGCTAAATGACTAAAATGTAAATGTAATGTCTGTCACTAGACCAGGGACGGTACCGGATGTCTGCCACTAGACCAGGGACGACGGTACCGGATGTCTGTCACTAGACCAGGGACCGGATGTCTGTCACTAGACCAGGGACGGTACCGGATGTCTGTCACTAGACCAGGGACGGTACCGGATGTCTGTCACTAGACCAGGGACGGTACCGTATGTCTGTCACTAGACCAGGGACGGTACCGGATGTCTGCCACTAGACCAGGGACGGTACCGGATGTCTGCCACTAGACCAGGGACGGTAACGGATGTCTGCCACTAGACCAGGTACCGGATGTCTGTCACTAGACCAGGGACGGTACCGGATGTCTGCCACTAGACCAGGGACGGTAACGGATGTCTGCCACTAGACCAGGTACCGGATGTCTGTCACTAGACCAGGGACGGTACCGGATGTCTGCCACTAGACCAGGTACCGGATGTCTGTCACTAGACCAGGGACGGTACCGGATGTCTGTCACTAGACCAGGGACGGTACCGGATGTCTGTCACTAGACGAGGGACGGTACCGGATGTCTGTCACTAGACCAGGGACGGTACCGGATGTCTGTCACTAGACCAGGGACGGTACCGGATGTCTGTCACTAGACCAGGGACGGTACCGGATGTCTGTCACTAGACCAGGTACCGGATGTCTTTCACTAGACCAGGGACCGGATGTCTGTCACTGGACCAGGGACGGTACCGGATGTCTGTCACTAGACCAGGGACGGTACCGGATGTCTGTCACTAGACCAGGGACGGTACCGGATATCTGTCACTAGACCAGGGACGGTACCGGATGTCTGTCACTAGACCAGGGACGGTACCGGATGTCTGCCACTAGACAAAGGACGGTACCGGATGTCTGCCACTAGACCAGGGACGGTAACGGATGTCTGTCACTAGACCAGGGACGGTACCGGATGTCTGTCACTAGACCAGGGACGGTACCGGATGTCTGTCACTAGACCAGGGACGGTACCGGATGTCTGTCACTAGACCAGGGACGGTACCGGATGTCTGTCACTAGACCAGGGACGGTACCGGATGTCTGTCACTAGACCAGGGACGGTACCGGATGTCTGTCACTAGACCAGGGACGGTACCGGATGTCTGTCACTAGACCAGGGACGGTACCGGATGTCTGTCACTAGACCAGGGACGGTACCGGATGTCTGTCACTAGACCAGGTACCGGATGTCTGTCACTAGACCAGGGACCGGATGTCTGTCACTGGACCAGGGACGGTACCGGATGTCTGTCACTAGACCAGGGACGGTACCGGATGTCTGTCACTAGACCAGGTACCGGATGTCTGTCACTAGACCAGGGACGGTACCGGATGTCTGTCACTAGACAAGGGACGGTACCGGATGTCTGTCACTAGACCAGGGACGGTACCGGATGTCTGTCACTAGACCAGGGACGGTACCGGATGTCTGTCACTAGACCAGGGACGGTACCGGATGTCTGTCACTAGACAAGGGACGGTACCGGATGTCTGTCACTAGACCAGGGACGGTACCGGATGTCTGTCACTAGACCAGGGACGGTACCGGATGTCTGTCACTAGACCAGGGACGGTATCGGATGTCTGTCACTAGACCAGGGACGGTACCGGATGTCTGTCACTAGACCAGGTACCGGATGTCTGTCACTAGACCAGGGACCGGATGTCTGTCACTGGACCAGGGACGGTACTGGATGTCTGTCACTAGACCAGGGACGGTACCGGATGTCTGTCACTAGACCAGGTACCGGATGTCTGTCACTAGACCAGGGACGGTACCGGATGTCTGTCACTAGACCAGGGACGGTACCGGATGTCTGCCACTAGACCAGGGACGACGGTACCGGATGTCTGTCACTAGACCAGGGACCGGATGTCTGTCACTAGACCAGGGACGGTACCGGATGTCTGTCACTAGACCAGGGACGGTACCGGATGTCTGTCACTAGACCAGGGACGGTACCGGATGTCTGTCACTAGACCAGGGACGGTACCGGATGTCTGTCACTAGACCAGGGACGGTACCGGATGTCTGCCACTAGACCAGGGACGGTACCGGATGTCTGTCACTAGACCAGGGACGGTACCGGATGTCTGTCACTAGACCAGGGACGGTACCGGATGTCTGTCACTAGACCAGGGACGGTACCGGATGTCTGTCACTAGACCAGGGACGGTACCGGATGTCTGCCACTAGACCAGGGACGGTAACGGATGTCTGCCACTAGACCAGGTACCGGATGTCTGTCACTAGACCAGGGACGGTACCGGATGTCTGTCACTAGACCAGGGACGGTACCGGATGTCTGTCACTAGACCAGGGACGGTACCGGATGTCTGTCACTAGACCAGGTACCGGATGTCTGTCACTAGACCAGGGACGGTACCGGATGTCTGTCACTAGACCAGGTACCGGATGTCTGTCACTAGACCAGGGACCGGATGTCTGTCACTGGACCAGGGACGGTACTGGATGTCTGTCACTAGACCAGGGACGGTACCGGATGTCTGTCACTAGACCAGGTACCGGATGTCTGTCACTAGACCAGGGACGGTACCGGATGTCTGTCACTAGACCAGGGACGGTACCGGATGTCTGCCACTAGACCAGGGACGACGGTACCGGATGTCTGTCACTAGACCAGGGACCGGATGTCTGTCACTAGACCAGGGACGGTACCGGATGTCTGTCACTAGACCAGGGACGGTACCGGATGTCTGTCACTAGACCAGGGACGGTACCGTATGTCTGTCACTAGACCAGGGACGGTACCGGATGTCTGCCACTAGACCAGGGACGGTACCGGATGTCTGCCACTAGACCAGGGACGGTAACGGATGTCTGCCACTAGACCAGGTACCGGATGTCTGTCACTAGACCAGGGACGGTACCGGATGTCTGCCACTAGACCAGGGACGGTAACGGATGTCTGCCACTAGACCAGGTACCGGATGTCTGTCACTAGACCAGGGACGGTACCGGATGTCTGCCACTAGACCAGGTACCGGATGTCTGTCACTAGACCAGGGACGGTACCGGATGTCTGTCACTAGACCAGGGACGGTACCGGATGTCTGTCACTAGACGAGGGACGGTACCGGATGTCTGTCACTAGACCAGGGACGGTACCGGATGTCTGTCACTAGACCAGGGACGGTACCGGATGTCTGTCACTAGACCAGGGACGGTACCGGATGTCTGTCACTAGACCAGGTACCGGATGTCTTTCACTAGACCAGGGACCGGATGTCTGTCACTGGACCAGGGACGGTACCGGATGTCTGTCACTAGACCAGGGACGGTACCGGATGTCTGTCACTAGACCAGGGACGGTACCGGATATCTGTCACTAGACCAGGGACGGTACCGGATGTCTGTCACTAGACCAGGGACGGTACCGGATGTCTGCCACTAGACAAAGGACGGTACCGGATGTCTGCCACTAGACCAGGGACGGTAACGGATGTCTGTCACTAGACCAGGGACGGTACCGGATGTCTGTCACTAGACCAGGGACGGTACCGGATGTCTGTCACTAGACCAGGGACGGTACCGGATGTCTGTCACTAGACCAGGGACGGTACCGGATGTCTGTCACTAGACCAGGGACGGTACCGGATGTCTGTCACTAGACCAGGGACGGTACCGGATGTCTGTCACTAGACCAGGGACGGTACCGGATGTCTGTCACTAGACCAGGGACGGTACCGGATGTCTGTCACTAGACCAGGGACGGTACCGGATGTCTGTCACTAGACCAGGTACCGGATGTCTGTCACTAGACCAGGGACCGGATGTCTGTCACTGGACCAGGGACGGTACCGGATGTCTGTCACTAGACCAGGGACGGTACCGGATGTCTGTCACTAGACCAGGTACCGGATGTCTGTCACTAGACCAGGGACGGTACCGGATGTCTGTCACTAGACAAGGGACGGTACCGGATGTCTGTCACTAGACCAGGG
The DNA here is from genome assembly GCF_029448725.1 of Salvelinus fontinalis. Lineage (NCBI taxonomy): Eukaryota > Metazoa > Chordata > Actinopteri > Salmoniformes > Salmonidae > Salvelinus > Salvelinus fontinalis. The sequence goes on from NC_074690.1 coordinate 4,310,584, forward strand.
ACGGTACCGGATGTCTGTCACTAGACCAGGGACGGTACCGGATGTCTGTCACTAGACCAGGGACGGTACCGGATGTCTGTCACTAGACAAGGGACGGTACCGGATGTCTGTCACTAGACCAGGGACGGTACCGGATGTCTGTCACTAGACCAGGGACGGTACCGGATGTCTGTCACTAGACCAGGGACGGTATCGGATGTCTGTCACTAGACCAGGGACGGTACCGGATGTCTGTCACTAGACCAGGTACCGGATGTCTGTCACTAGACCAGGGACCGGATGTCTGTCACTGGACCAGGGACGGTACTGGATGTCTGTCACTAGACCAGGGACGGTACCGGATGTCTGTCACTAGACCAGGTACCGGATGTCTGTCACTAGACCAGGGACGGTACCGGATGTCTGTCACTAGACCAGGGACGGTACCGGATGTCTGCCACTAGACCAGGGACGACGGTACCGGATGTCTGTCACTAGACCAGGGACCGGATGTCTGTCACTAGACCAGGGACGGTACCGGATGTCTGTCACTAGACCAGGGACGGTACCGGATGTCTGTCACTAGACCAGGGACGGTACCGGATGTCTGTCACTAGACCAGGGACGGTACCGGATGTCTGTCACTAGACCAGGGACGGTACCGGATGTCTGCCACTAGACCAGGGACGGTACCGGATGTCTGTCACTAGACCAGGGACGGTACCGGATGTCTGTCACTAGACCAGGGACGGTACCGGATGTCTGTCACTAGACCAGGGACGGTACCGGATGTCTGTCACTAGACCAGGGACGGTACCGGATGTCTGCCACTAGACCAGGGACGGTAACAGATGTCTGCCACTAGACCAGGTACCGGATGTCTGTCACTAGACCAGGGACGGTACCGGATGTCTGTCACTAGACCAGGGACGGTACCGGATGTCTGTCACTAGACCAGGGACGGTACCGGATGTCTGTCACTAGACCAGGTACCGGATGTCTGTCACTAGACCAGGGACGGTACCGGATGTCTGTCACTAGACCAGGGACGGTACCGGATGTCTGCCACTAGACCAGGGACGACGGTACCGGATGTCTGTCACTAGACCAGGGACTGGATGTCTGTCACTAGACCAGGGACGGTACCGGATGTCTGTCACTAGACCAGGGACGGTACCGGATGTCTGCCACTAGACCAGGGACGACGGTACCGGATGTCTGTCACTAGACCAGGGACTGGATGTCTGTCACTAGACCAGGGACGGTACCGGATGTCTGTCACTAGACCAGGGACGGTACCGGATGTCTGTCACTAGACCAGGGACGGTACCGGATGTCTGCCACTAGACCAGGGACGGTACCGGATGTCTGTCACTAGACCAGGGACGGTACCGGATGTCTGCCACTAGACCAGGGACAGTACCGGATGTCTGCCACTAGACCAGGGACGGTACCGGATGTCTGCCACTAGACCAGGGACGGTAACGGATGTCTGCCACTAGACCAGGTACCGGATGTCTGTCACTAGACCAGGGACGGTACCGGATGTCTGTCACTAGACCAGGGACGGTACCGGATGTCTGTCACTAGACGAGGGACGGTACCGGATGTCTGTCACTAGACCAGGGACGGTACCGGATGTCTGTCACTAGACCAGGGACGGTACCGGATGTCTGTCACTAGACCAGGGACGGTACCGGATGTCTGTCACTAGACCAGGGACGGTACCGGATGTCTGCCACTAGACAAAGGACGGTACCGGATGTCTGCCACTAGACCAGGGACGGTAACGGATGTCTGTCACTAGACCAGGGACGGTACCGGATGTCTGTCACTAGACCAGGGACGGTACCGGATGTCTGTCACTAGACCAGGGACGGTACCGGATGTCTGTCACTAGACCAGGGACGGTACCGGATGTCTGTCACTAGACCAGGGACGGTACCGGATGTCTGTCACTAGACCAGGGACGGTACCGGATGTCTGTCACTAGACCAGGGACGGTACCGGATGTCTGTCACTAGACCAGGGACGGTACCGGATGTCTGTCACTAGACCAGGGACGGTACCGGATGTCTGTCACTAGACCAGGTACCGGATGTCTGTCACTAGACCAGGGACCGGATGTCTGTCACTGGACCAGGGACGGTACCGGATGTCTGTCACTAGACCAGGGACGGTACCGGATGTCTGTCACTAGACCAGGTACCGGATGTCTGTCACTAGACCAGGGACGGTACCGGATGTCTGTCACTAGACAAGGGACGGTACCGGATGTCTGTCACTAGACCAGGGACGGTACCGGATGTCTGTCACTAGACCAGGGACGGTACCGGATGTCTGTCACTAGACCAGGGACGGTACCGGATGTCTGTCACTAGACAAGGGACGGTACCGGATGTCTGTCACTAGACCAGGGACGGTACCGGATGTCTGTCACTAGACCAGGGACGGTACCGGATGTCTGTCACTAGACCAGGGACGGTATCGGATGTCTGTCACTAGACCAGGGACGGTACCGGATGTCTGTCACTAGACCAGGTACCGGATGTCTGTCACTAGACCAGGGACCGGATGTCTGTCACTGGACCAGGGACGGTACTGGATGTCTGTCACTAGACCAGGGACGGTACCGGATGTCTGTCACTAGACCAGGTACCGGATGTCTGTCACTAGACCAGGGACGGTACCGGATGTCTGTCACTAGACCAGGGACGGTACCGGATGTCTGCCACTAGACCAGGGACGACGGTACCGGATGTCTGTCACTAGACCAGGGACCGGATGTCTGTCACTAGACCAGGGACGGTACCGGATGTCTGTCACTAGACCAGGGACGGTACCGGATGTCTGTCACTAGACCAGGGACGGTACCGGATGTCTGTCACTAGACCAGGGACGGTACCGGATGTCTGCCACTAGACCAGGGACGGTACCGGATGTCTGCCACTAGACCAGGGACGGTAACGGATGTCTGCCACTAGACCAGGTACCGGATGTCTGTCACTAGACCAGGGACGGTACCGGATGTCTGTCACTAGACCAGGGACGGTACCGGATGTCTGTCACTAGACCAGGGACGGTACCGGATGTCTGTCACTAGACCAGGTACCGGATGTCTGTCACTAGACCAGGGACGGTACCGGATGTCTGTCACTAGACCAGGGACGGTACCGGATGTCTGCCACTAGACCAGGGACGACGGTACCGGATGTCTGTCACTAGACCAGGGACTGGATGTCTGTCACTAGACCAGGGACGGTACCGGATGTCTGTCACTAGACCAGGGACGGTACCGGATGTCTGTCACTAGACCAGGGACGGTACCGGATGTCTGTCACTAGACCAGGGACGGTACCGGATGTCTGTCACTAGACCAGGGACGGTACCGGATGTCTGCCACTAGACCAGGGACGGTACCGGATGTCTGTCACTAGACCAGGGACGGTACCGGATGTCTGCCACTAGACCAGGGACGGTACCGGATGTCTGCCACTAGACCAGGGACGGTACCGGATGTCTGCCACTAGACCAGGGACGGTAACGGATGTCTGCCACTAGACCAGGTACCGGATGTCTGTCACTAGACCAGGGACGGTACCGGATGTCTGTCACTAGACCAGGGACGGTACCGGATGTCTGTCACTAGACCAGGGACGGTACCGGATGTCTGTCACTAGACCAGGGACGGTACCGGATGTCTGTCACTAGACCAGGGACGGTACCGGATGTCTGTCACTAGACCAGGGACGGTACCGGATGTCTGTCACTAGACCAGGGACGGTACCGGATGTCTGTCACTAGACCAGGGACGGTACCGGATGTCTGTCACTAGACCAGGTACCGGATGTCTGTCACTGGACCAGGGACCGGATGTCTGTCACTGGACCAGGGACGGTACCGGATGTCTGTCACTAGACCAGGGACGGTACCGGATGTCTGTCACTAGACCAGGTACCGGATGTCTGTCACTAGACCAGGGACGGTACCGGATGTCTGTCACTAGACAAGGGACGGTACCGGATGTCTGTCACTAGACCAGGGACGGTACCGGATGTCTGTCACTAGACCAGGGACGGTACCGGATGTCTGTCACTAGACCAGGGACGGTACCGGATGTCTGTCACTAGACAAGGGACGGTACCGGATGTCTGTCACTAGACCAGGGACGGTACCGGATGTCTGTCACTAGACCAGGGACGGTACCGGATGTCTGTCACTAGACCAGGGACGGTATCGGATGTCTGTCACTAGACCAGGGACGGTACCGGATGTCTGTCACTAGACCAGGTACCGGATGTCTGTCACTAGACCAGGGACCGGATGTCTGTCACTGGACCAGGGACGGTACTGGATGTCTGTCACTAGACCAGGGACGGTACCGGATGTCTGTCACTAGACCAGGTACCGGATGTCTGTCACTAGACCAGGGACGGTACCGGATGTCTGTCACTAGACCAGGGACGGTACCGGATGTCTGCCACTAGACCAGGGACGACGGTACCGGATGTCTGTCACTAGACCAGGGACCGGATGTCTGTCACTAGACCAGGGACGGTACCGGATGTCTGTCACTAGACCAGGGACGGTACCGGATGTCTGTCACTAGACCAGGGACGGTACCGGATGTCTGTCACTAGACCAGGGACGGTACCGGATGTCTGCCACTAGACCAGGGACGGTACCGGATGTCTGCCACTAGACCAGGGACGGTAACGGATGTCTGCCACTAGACCAGGTACCGGATGTCTGTCACTAGACCAGGGACGGTACCGGATGTCTGTCACTAGACCAGGGACGGTACCGGATGTCTGTCACTAGACCAGGGACGGTACCGGATGTCTGTCACTAGACCAGGTACCGGATGTCTGTCACTAGACCAGGGACGGTACCGGATGTCTGTCACTAGACCAGGGACGGTACCGGATGTCTGCCACTAGACCAGGGACGACGTTACCGGATGTCTGTCACTAGACCAGGGACTGGATGTCTGTCACTAGACCAGGGACGGTACCGGATGTCTGTCACTAGACCAGGGACGGTACCGGATGTCTGTCACTAGACCAGGGACGGTACCGGATGTCTGTCACTAGACCAGGGACGGTACCGGATGTCTGCCACTAGACCAGGGACGGTACCGGATGTCTGTCACTAGACCAGGGACGGTACCGGATGTCTGCCACTAGACCAGGGACGGTACCGGATGTCTGCCACTAGACCAGGGACGGTACCGGATGTCTGCCACTAGACCAGGGACGGTAACGGATGTCTGCCACTAGACCAGGTACCGGATGTCTGTCACTAGACCAGGGACGGTACCGGATGTCTGTCACTAGACCAGGGACGGTACCGGATGTCTGTCACTAGACGAGGGACGGTACCGGATGTCTGTCACTAGACCAGGGACGGTACCGGATGTCTGTCACTAGACCAGGGACGGTACCGGATGTCTGTCACTAGACCAGGGACGGTACCGGATGTCTGTCACTAGACCAGGTACCGGATGTCTGTCACTAGACCAGGGACCGGATGTCTGTCACTGGACCAGGGACGGTACCGGATGTCTGTCACTAGACCAGGGACGGTACCGGATGTCTGTCACTAGACCAGGGACGGTACCGGATGTCTGTCACTAGACCAGGGACGGTACCGGATGTCTGTCACTAGACCAGGGACGGTACCGGATGTCTGTCACTAGACCAGGTACCGGATGTCTGTCACTAGACCAGGGACGGTACCGGATGTCTGTCACTAGACCAGGGACGGTACCGGATGTCTGCCACTAGACCAGGGACGACGGTACCGGATGTCTGTCACTAGACCAGGGACCGGATGTCTGTCACTAGACCAGGGACGGTACCGGATGTCTGTCACTAGACCAGGGACGGTACCGGATGTCTGTCACTAGACCAGGGACGGTACCGGATGTCTGTCACTAGACCAGGGACGGTACCGGATGTCTGCCACTAGACCAGGGACGGTACCGGATGTCTGTCACTAGACCAGGGACGGTACCGGATGTCTGTCACTAGACCAGGGACGGTACCGGATGTCTGTCACTAGACCAGGGACGGTACCGGATGTCTGCCACTAGACCAGGGACGGTACCGGATGTCTGCCACTAGACCAGGGACGGTAACGGATGTCTGCCACTAGACCAGGTACCGGATGTCTGTCACTAGACCAGGGACGGTACCGGATGTCTGTTACTAGACCAGGGACGGTACCGGATGTCTGTCACTAGACCAGGTACCGGATGTCTGTCACTAGACCAGGTACCGGATGTCTGCCACTAGACCAGGGACGGTACCGGATGTCTGTCACTAGACCAGGTACCGGATGTCTGTCACTAGACCAGGGACGGTACCGGATGTCTGCCACTAGACCAGGGACGGTACCGGATGTCTGTCACTGGACCAGGGACGGTACCGGATGTCTGTCACTGGACCAGGGACGGTACCGGATGTCTGTCACTAGACCAGGGACGGTACCGGATGTCTGTCACTAGACCAGGTACCGGATGTCTGCCACTAGACCAGGGACGGTACCGGATGTCTGCCACTAGACCAGGTACCGGATGTCTGTCACTAGACCAGGGACGGTACCGGATGTCTGTCACTAGACCAGGGACGGTACCGGATGTCTGCCACTAGACCAGGGATGGTACCGGATGTCTGTCACTACCCCAGGTACCGGATGTCTGCCACTAGACCAGGGACGGTACCGGATGTCTGCCACTAGACCAGGTACCGGATGTCTGTCACTAGACCAGGGACGGTACCGGATGTCTGTCACTAGACCAGGGACGGTACCGGATGTCTGCCACTAGACCAGGGATGGTACCGGATGTCTGTCACTACCCCAGGTACCGGATGTCTGCCACTAGACCAGGGACGGTACCGGATGTCTGCCACTAGACCAGGGACGACGGTACAGGATGTCTGTCACTAGACCAGGGACCGGATGTCTGTCACTAGACCAGGGACGGTACCGGATGTCTGTCACTAGACCAGGGACGGTACCGGATGTCTGCCACTAGACCAAGGACGGTACCGGATGTCTGCCACTAGACCAGGGACGGTAACGGATGTCTGCCACTAGACCAGGTACCGGATGTCTGTCACTAGACCAGGGACGGTACCGGATGTCTGTCACTAGACCAGGGACGGTACCGGATGTCTGTCACTAGACCAGGGACGGTACCGGATGTCTGTCACTAGACCAGGGACGGTACCGGATGTCTGTCACTAGACCAGGGACGGTACCGGATGTCTGTCACTAGACCAGGGACGGTACCGGATGTCTGTCACTAGACCAGGGACGGTACCGGATGTCTGTCACTAGACCAGGGACGGTACCGGATGTCTGTCACTAGACCAGGTACCGGATGTCTGTCACTAGACCAGGGACCGGATGTCTGTCACTGGACCAGGGACGGTACCGGATGTCTGTCACTAGACCAGGGACGGTACCGGATGTCTGTCACTAGACCAGGTACCGGATGTCTGTCACTAGACCAGGGACGGTACCGGATGTCTGTCACTAGACAAGGGACGGTACCGGATGTCTGTCACTAGACCAGGGACGGTACCGGATGTCTGTCACTAGACCAGGGACGGTACCGGATGTCTGTCACTAGACCAGGGACGGTACCGGATGTCTGTCACTAGACAAGGGACGGTACCGGATGTCTGTCACTAGACCAGGGACGGTACCGGATGTCTGTCACTAGACCAGGGACGGTACCGGATGTCTGTCACTAGACCAGGGACGGTATCGGATGTCTGTCACTAGATCAGGGACGGTACCGGATGTCTGTCACTAGACCAGGTACCGGATGTCTGTCACTAGACCAGGGACCGGATGTCTGTCACTGGACCAGGGACGGTACTGGATGTCTGTCACTAGACCAGGGACGGTACCGGATGTCTGTCACTAGACCAGGTACCGGATGTCTGTCACTAGACCAGGGACGGTACCGGATGTCTGTCACTAGACCAGGGACGGTACCGGATGTCTGCCACTAGACCAGGGACGACGGTACCGGATGTCTGTCACTAGACCAGGGACCGGATGTCTGTCACTAGACCAGGGACGGTACCGGATGTCTGTCACTAGACCAGGGACGGTACCGGATGTCTGTCACTAGACCAGGGACGGTACCGGATGTCTGTCACTAGACCAGGGACGGTACCGGATGTCTGCCACTAGACCAGGGACGGTACCGGATGTCTGCCACTAGACCAGGGACGGTAACGGATGTCTGCCACTAGACCAGGTACCGGATGTCTGTCACTAGACCAGGGACGGTACCGGATGTCTGTCACTAGACCAGGGACGGTACCGGATGTCTGCCACTAGACCAGGTACCGGATGTCTGTCACTAGACCAGGGACGGTACCGGATGTCTGTCACTAGACCAGGGACGGTACCGGATGTCTGTCACTAGACCAGGGACGGTACCGGATGTCTGTCACTAGACCAGGGACGGTACCGGATGTCTGTCACTAGACCAGGGACGGTACCGGATGTCTGTCACTAGACCAGGGACGGTACCGGATGTCTGTCACTAGACCAGGGACGGTACCGGATGTCTGTCACTAGACCAGGGACGGTACCGGATGTCTGTCACTAGACCAGGGACGGTACCGGATGTCTGTCACTAGACCAGGGACGGTACCGGATGTCTGTCACTAGACCAGGGACGGTACCGGATGTCTGTCACTAGACCAGGGACGGTACCGGATGTCTGTCACTAGACCAGGTACCGGATGTCTGTCACTAGACCAGGGACCGGATGTCTGTCACTGGACCAGGGACGGTACCGGATGTCTGTCACTAGACCAGGGACGGTACCGGATGTCTGTCACTAGACCAGGTACCGGATGTCTGTCACTAGACCAGGGACGGTACCGGATGTCTGTCACTAGACAAGGGACGGTACCGGATGTCTGTCACTAGACCAGGGACGGTACCGGATGTCTGTCACTAGACCAGGGACGGTACCGGATGTCTGTCACTAGACCAGGGACGGTACCGGATGTCTGTCACTAGACAAGGGACGGTACCGGATGTCTGTCACTAGACCAGGGACGGTACCGGATGTCTGTCACTAGACCAGGGACGGTACCGGATGTCTGTCACTAGACCAGGGACGGTATCGGATGTCTGTCACTAGACCAGGGACGGTACCGGATGTCTGTCACTAGACCAGGTACCGGATGTCTGTCACTAGACCAGGGACCGGATGTCTGTCACTGGACCAGGGACGGTACTGGATGTCTGTCACTAGACCAGGGACGGTACCGGATGTCTGTCACTAGACCAGGTACCGGATGTCTGTCACTAGACCAGGGACGGTACCGGATGTCTGTCACTAGACCAGGGACGGTACCGGATGTCTGCCACTAGACCAGGGACGACGGTACCGGATGTCTGTCACTAGACCAGGGACCGGATGTCTGTCACTAGACCAGGGACGGTACCGGATGTCTGTCACTAGACCAGGGACGGTACCGGATGTCTGTCACTAGACCAGGGACGGTACCGGATGTCTGTCACTAGACCAGGGACGGTACCGGATGTCTGCCACTAGACCAGGGACGGTACCGGATGTCTGCCACTAGACCAGGGACGGTAACGGATGTCTGCCACTAGACCAGGTACCGGATGTCTGTCACTAGACCAGGGACGGTACCGGATGTCTGTCACTAGACCAGGGACGGTACCGGATGTCTGTCACTAGACCAGGGACGGTACCGGATGTCTGTCACTAGACCAGGTACCGGATGTCTGTCACTAGACCAGGGACGGTACCGGATGTCTGTCACTAGACCAGGGACGGTACCGGATGTCTGCCACTAGACCAGGGACGACGGTACCGGATGTCTGTCACTAGACCAGGGACTGGATGTCTGTCACTAGACCAGGGACGGTACCGGATGTCTGTCACTAGACCAGGGACGGTACCGGATGTCTGTCACTAGACCAGGGACGGTACCGGATGTCTGTCACTAGACCAGGGACGGTACCGGATGTCTGCCACTAGACCAGGGACGGTACCGGATGTCTGTCACTAGACCAGGGACGGTACCGGATGTCTGCCACTAGACCAGGGACAGTACCGGATGTCTGCCACTAGACCAGGGACGGTACCGGATGTCTGCCACTAGACCAGGGACGGTAACGGATGTCTGCCACTAGACCAGGTACCGGATGTCTGTCACTAGACCAGGGACGGTACCGGATGTCTGTCACTAGACCAGGGACGGTACCGGATGTCTGTCACTAGACGAGGGACGGTACCGGATGTCTGTCACTAGACCAGGGACGGTACCGGATGTCTGTCACTAGACCAGGGACGGTACCGGATGTCTGTCACTAGACCAGGGACGGTACCGGATGTCTGTCACTAGACCAGGTACCGGATGTCTGTCACTAGACCAGGGACCGGATGTCTGTCACTGGACCAGGGACGGTACCGGATGTCTGTCACTAGACCAGGGACGGTACCGGATGTCTGTCACTAGACCAGGGACGGTACCGGATGTCTGTCACTAGACCAGGGACGGTACCGGATGTCTGTCACTAGACCAGGGACGGTACCGGATGTCTGTCACTAGACCAGGGACGGTACCGGATGTCTGTCACTAGACCAGGTACCGGATGTCTGTCACTAGACCAGGGACGGTACCGGATGTCTGTCACTAGACCAGGGACGGTACCGGATGTCTGCCACTAGACCAGGGACGACGGTACCGGATGTCTGTCACTAGACCAGGGACCGGATGTCTGTCACTAGACCAGGGACGGTACCGGATGTCTGTCACTAGACCAGGGACGGTACCGGATGTCTGTCACTAGACCAGGGACGGTACCGGATGTCTGTCACTAGACCAGGGACGGTACCGGATGTCTGCCACTAGACCAGGGACGGTACCGGATGTCTGTCACTAGACCAGGGACGGTACCGGATGTCTGCCACTAGACCAGGGACGGTACCGGATGTCTGCCACTAGACCAGGGACGGTAACGGATGTCTGCCACTAGACCAGGTACCGGATGTCTGTCACTAGACCAGGGACGGTACCGGATGTCTGTTACTAGACCAGGGACGGTACCGGATGTCTGTCACTAGACCAGGGACGGTACCGGATGTCTGTCACTAGACCAGGGACGGTACCGGATGTCTGTCACTAGACCAGGTACCGGATGTCTGCCACTAGACCAGGGACGGTACCGGATGTCTGTCACTAGACCAGGTACCGGATGTCTGTCACTAGACCAGGGACGGTACCGGATGTCTGCCACTAGACCAGGGACGGTACCGGATGTCTGTCACTGGACCAGGGACGGTACCGGATGTCTGTCACTGGACCAGGGACGGTACCGGATGTCTGTCACTAGACCAGGGACGGTACCGGATGTCTGTCACTAGACCAGGTACCGGATGTCTGCCACTAGACCAGGGACGGTACCGGATGTCTGCCACTAGACCAGGTACCGGATGTCTGTCACTAGACCAGGGACGGTACCGGATGTCTGTCACTAGACCAGGGACGGTACCGGATGTCTGCCACTAGACCAGGGATGGTACCGGATGTCTGTCACTACCCCAGGTACCGGATGTCTGCCACTAGACCAGGGACGGTACCGGATGTCTGCCACTAGACCAGGTACCGGATGTCTGTCACTAGACCAGGGACGGTACCGGATGTCTGTCACTAGACCAGGGACGGTACCGGATGTCTGCCACTAGACCAGGGATGGTACCGGATGTCTGTCACTACCCCAGGTACCGGATGTCTGCCACTAGACCAGGGACGGTACCGGATGTCTGCCACTAGACCAGGGACGACGGTACAGGATGTCTGTCACTAGACCAGGGACCGGATGTCTGTCACTAGACCAGGGACGGTACCGGATGTCTGTCACTAGACCAGGGACGGTACCGGATGTCTGTCACTAGACCAGGTACCGGATGTCTGTCACTAGACCAGGGACGGTACCGGATGTCTGCCACTAGACCAAGGACGGTACCGGATGTCTGCCACTAGACCAGGGACGGTAACGGATGTCTGCCACTAGACCAGGGACGGGATGTCTGTCACTAGACCAGGGACGGTACCGGATGTCTGTCACTAGACAAGGGACGGTACCGGATGTCTGTCACTAGACCAGGGACCGTACCGGATGTCTGTCACTAGACCAGGGACGGTACCGGATGTCTGTCACTAGACCAGGGACGGTATCGGATGTCTGTCACTAGACCAGGGACGGTACCGGATGTCTGTCACTAGACCAGGTACCGGATGTCTGTCACTAGACCAGGGACCGGATGTCTGTCACTGGACCAGGGACGGTACCGGATGTCTGTCACTAGACCAGGGACGGTACCGGATGTCTGTCACTAGACCAGGTACCGGATGTCTGTCACTAGACCAGGGACGGTACCGGATGTCTGTCACTAGACCAGGGACGGTACCGGATGTCTGCCACTAGACCAGGGACTACGGTACCGGATGTCTGTCACTAGACCAGGGACCGGATGTCTGTCACTAGACCAGGGACGGTACCGGATGTCTGTCACTAGACCAGGGACGGTACCGGATGTCTGTTACTAGACCAGGGACGGTACCGGATGTCTGTCACTAGACCAGGGACGGTACCGGATGTCTGTCACTAGACCAGGGACGGTACCGGATGTCTGTCACTAGACCAGGGACGGTACCGGATGTCTGCCACTAGACCAGGGACGGTACCGGATGTCTGTCACTAGACCAGGGACGGTACCGGATGTCTGCCACTAGACCAGGGACGGTAACGGATGTCTGCCACTAGACCAGGTACCGGATGTCTGTCACTAGACCAGGGACGGTACCGGATGTCTGTCACTAGACCAGGGACGGTACCGGATGTCTGTCACTAGACCAGGTACCGGATGTCTGTCACTAGACCAGGGACGGTACCGGATGTCTGTCACTAGACCAGGGACGGTACCGGATGTCTGCCACTAGACCAGGGACGACGGTACCGGATGTCTGTCACTAGACCAGGGACTGGATGTCTGTCACTAGACCAGGGACGGTACCGGATGTCTGTCACTAGACCAGGGACGGTACCGGATGTCTGTCACTAGACCAGGGACGGTACCGGATGTCTGTCACTAGACCAGGGACGGTACCGGATGTCTGCCACTAGACCAGGGACGGTACCGGATGTCTGTCACTAGACCAGGTACCGGATGTCTGTCACTAGACCAGGGACGGTACCGGATGTCTGTCACTAGACCAGGGACGGTACCGGATGTCTGCCACTAGACCAGGGACGACGGTACCGGATGTCTGTCACTAGACCAGGGACCGGATGTCTGTCACTAGACCAGGGACGGTACCGGATGTCTGTCACTAGACCAGGGACGGTACCGGATGTCTGTCACTAGACCAGGGACGGTACCGGATGTCTGTCACTAGACCAGGGACGGTACCGGATGTCTGTCACTAGACCAGGGACGGTACCGGATGTCTGCCACTAGACCAGGGACGGTACCGGATGTCTGTCACTAGACCAGGGACGGTACCGGATGTCTGCCACTAGACCAGGGACGGTAACGGATGTCTGCCACTAGACCAGGTACCGGATGTCTGTCACTAGACCAGGGACGGTACCGGATGTCTGTCACTAGACCAGGGACGGTACCGGATGTCTGTCACTAGACCAGGTACCGGATGTCTGTCACTAGACCAGGGACGGTACCGGATGTCTGTCACTAGACCAGGGACGGTACCGGATGTCTGCCACTAGACCAGGGACGACGGTACCGGATGTCTGTCACTAGACCAGGGACTGGATGTCTGTCACTAGACCAGGGACGGTACCGGATGTCTGTCACTAGACCAGGGACGGTACCGGATGTCTGTCACTAGACCAGGGACGGTACCGGATGTCTGTCACTAGACCAGGGACGGTACCGGATGTCTGCCACTAGACCAGGGACGGTACCGGATGTCTGTCACTAGACCAGGGACGGTACCGGATGTCTGCCACTAGACCAGGGACGGTACCGGATGTCTGCCACTAGACCAGGGACGGTAACGGATGTCTGCCACTAGACCAGGTACCGGATGTCTGTCACTAGACCAGGGACGGTACCGGATGTCTGTCACTAGACCAGGGACGGTACCGGATGTCTGTCACTAGACCAGGGACGGTACCGGATGTCTGTCACTAGACGAGGGACGGTACCGGATGTCTGCCACTAGACCAGGGACGACGGTACCGGATGTCTGTCACTAGACCAGGGACCGGATGTCTGTCACTAGACCAGGGACGGTACCGGATGTCTGTCACTAGACCAGGGACGGTACCGGATGTCTGTCACTAGACCAGGGACGGTACCGGATGTCTGCCACTAGACCAGGGACGGTACCGGATGTCTGCCACTAGACCAGGGACGGTACCGGATGTCTGCCACTAGACCAGGGACGGTAACGGATGTCTGCCACTAGACCAGGTACCGGATGTCTGTCACTAGACCAGGGACGGTACCGGATGTCTGTCACTAGACCAGGGACGGTACCGGATGTCTGTCACTAGACCAGGGACGGTACCGGATGTCTGTCACCAGACCAGGGACGGTACCGGATGTCTGTCACTAGACCAGGTACCGGATGTCTGTCACTAGACCAGGGACGGTACCGGATGTCTGTCACTAGACCAGGTACCGGATGTCTGTCACTGGACCAGGGACGGTACTGGATGTCTGTCACTAGACCAGGGACGGTACCGGATGTCTGTCACTAGACCAGGGACGGTACCGGATGTCTGTCACTAGACCAGGGACGGTACCGGATGTCTGTCACTAGACCAGGTACCGGATGTCTGTCACTAGACCAGGGACGGTACCGGATGTCTGTCACTAGACCAGGGACGGTCCTGGATGTCTGCCACTAGACCAGGGACGACGGTACCGGATGTCTGTCACTAGACCAGGGACCGGATGTCTGTCACTATACCAGGGACGGTACCGGATGTCTGTCACTAGACCAGGGACGGTACCGGATGTCTGTCACTAGACCAGGGACGGTACCGGATGTCTGCCACTAGACCAGGGACGGTACCGGATGTCTGCCACTAGACCAGGGACGGTACCGGATGTCTGCCACTAGACCAGGGACGGTACCGGATGTCTGTCACTAGACCAGGGACGGTACCGGATGTCTGTCACTAGACCAGGTACCGGATGTCTGCCACTAGACCAGGGACGGTACCGGATGTCTGCCACTAGACCAGGGACGGTACCGGATGTCTGTCACTAGACCAGGGACGGTACCGGATGTCTGTCACTAGACCAGGGACTGGATGTCTGTCACTAGACCAGGGACGGTACCGGATGTCTGTCACTACCCCAGGTACCGGATGTCTGCCACTAGACCAGGGACGGTACCGGATGTCTGCCACTAGACCAGGGACGACGGTACAGGATGTCTGTCACTAGACCAGGGACCGGATGTCTGTCACTAGACCAGGGACGGTACCGGATGTCTGTCACTAGACCAGGGACGGTACCGGATGTCTGTCACTAGACCAGGGACGGTACCGGATGTCTGCCACTAGACCAAGGACGGTACCGGATGTCTGCCACTAGACCAGGGACGGTAACGGATGTCTGCCACTAGACCAGGGACGGGATGTCTGTCACTAGACCAGGGACGGTACCGGATGTCTGTCACTAGACAAGGGACGGTACCGGATGTCTGTCACTAGACCAGGGACGGTACCGGATGTCTGTCACTAGACCTGGGACGGTACCGGATGTCTGTCACTAGACCAGGGACGGTATCGGATGTCTGTCACTAGACCAGGGACGGTACCGGATGTCTGTCACTAGACCAGGTACCGGATGTCTGTCACTAGACCAGGGACCGGATGTCTGTCACTAGACCAGGGACGGTACCGGATGTCTGTCACTAGACCAGGGACCGGATGTCTGTCACTAGACCAGGGACGGTACTGGATGTCTGTCACTAGACCAGGGACGGTACCGGATGTCTGTCACTAGACCAGGTACCGGATGTCTGTCACTAGACCAGGGACGGTACCGGATGTCTGTCACTAGACCAGGGACGGTACCGGATGTCTGCCACTAGACCAGGGACGACGGTACCGGATGTCTGTCACTAGACCAGGGACCGGATGTCTGTCACTAGACCAGGGACGGTACCGGATGTCTGTCACTAGACCAGGGACGGTACCGGATGTCTGTCACTAGACCAGGGACGGTACCGGATGTCTGTCACTAGACCAGGGACGGTACCGGATGTCTGCCACTAGACCAGGGACGGTACCGGATGTCTGCCACTAGACCAGGGACGGTACCGGATGTCTGCCACTAGACCAGGGACGGTACCGGATGTCTGCCACTAGACCAGGGACGGTAACGGATGTCTGCCACTAGACCAGGTACCGGATGTCTGTCACTAGACCAGGGACGGTACCGGATGTCTGTCACTAGACCAGGGACGGTACCGGATGTCTGTCACTAGACCAGGTACCGGATGTCTGTCACTAGACCAGGGACGGTACCGGATGTCTGTCACTAGACCAGGGACGGTACCGGATGTCTGCCACTAGACCAGGGACGACGGTACCGGATGTCTGTCACTAGACCAGGGACTGGATGTCTGTCACTAGACCAGGGACGGTACCGGATGTCTGTCACTAGACCAGGGACGGTACCGGATGTCTGTCACTAGACCAGGGACGGTACCGGATGTCTGCCACTAGACCAGGGACGGTACCGGATGTCTGTCACTAGACCAGGGACGGTACCGGATGTCTGCCACTAGACCAGGGACGGTACCGGATGTCTGCCACTAGACCAGGGACGGTACCGGATGTCTGCCACTAGACCAGGGACGGTAACGGATGTCTGCCACTAGACCAGGTACCGGATGTCTGTCACTAGACCAGGGACGGTACCGGATGTCTGTCACTAGACCAGGGACGGTACCGGATGTCTGTCACTAGACGAGGGACGGTACCGGATGTCTGTCACTAGACCAGGGACGGTACCGGATGTCTGTCACTAGACCAGGGACGGTACCGGATGTCTGTCACTAGACCAGGGACGGTACCGGATGTCTGTCACTAGACCAGGTACCGGATGTCTGTCACTAGACCAGGGACCGGATGTCTGTCACTGGACCAGGGACGGTACCGGATGTCTGTCACTAGACCAGGGACGGTACCGGATGTCTGTCACTAGACCAGGGACGGTACCGGATGTCTGTCACTAGACCAGGGACGGTACCGGATGTCTGTCACTAGACCAGGGACGGTACCGGATGTCTGTCACTAGACCAGGGACGGTACCGGATGTCTGTCACTAGACCAGGTACCGGATGTCTGTCACTACACCAGGGACGGTACCGGATGTCTGTCACTAGACCAGGGACGGTACCGGATGTCTGCCACTAGACCAGGGACGACGGTACCGGATGTCTGTCACTAGACCAGGGACGACGGTACCGGATGTCTGTCACTAGACCAGGGACGGTACCGGATGTTTGTCACTAGACCAGGGACGGTACCGGATGTCTGTCACTAGACCAGGGACGGTACCGGATGTCTGTCACTAGACCAGGGACGGTACCGGATGTCTGTCACTAGACCAGGGACGGTACCGGATGTCTGCCACTAGACCAGGGACGGTACCGGATGTCTGTCACTAGACCAGGGACGGTACCGGATGTCTGCCACTAGACCAGGGACGGTACCGGATGTCTGCCACTAGACCAGGGACGGTAACGGATGTCTGCCACTAGACCAGGTACCGGATGTCTGTCACTAGACCAGGGACGGTACCGGATGTCTGTTACTAGACCAGGGACGGTACCGGATGTCTGTCACTAGACCAGGTACCGGATGTCTGTCACTAGACCAGGTACCGGATGTCTGCCACTAGACCAGGGACGGTACCGGATGTCTGTCACTAGACCAGGGACGGTACCGGATGTCTGTCACTAGACCAGGTACCGGATGTCTGTCACTAGACCAGGGACGGTACCGGATGTCTGCCACTAGACCAGGGACGGTACCGGATGTCTGTCACTGGACCAGGGACGGTACCGGATGTCTGTCACTGGACCAGGGACGGTACCGGATGTCTGTCACTAGACCAGGGACGGTACCGGATGTCTGTCACTAGACCAGGTACCGGATGTCTGCCACTAGACCAGGGACGGTACCGGATGTCTGCCACTAGACCAGGTACCGGATGTCTGTCACTAGACCAGGGACGGTACCGGATGTCTGTCACTAGACCAGGGACGGTACCGGATGTCTGCCACTAGACCAGGGATGGTACCGGATGTCTGTCACTACCCCAGGTACCGGATGTCTGCCACTAGACCAGGGACGGTACCGGATGTCTGTCACTAGACCAGGGACCGTACCGGATGTCTGTCACTAGACCAGGGACCGTACCGGATGTCTGTCACTAGACCAGGGACGGTATCGGATGTCTGTCACTAGACCAGGGACGACGGTACAGGATGTCTGTCACTAGACCAGGGACCGGATGTCTGTCACTAGACCAGGGACGGTACCGGATGTCTGTCACTAGACCAGGGACGGTACCGGATGTCTGCCACTAGACCAGGGACGGTACCGGATGTCTGTCACTAGACCAGGGACGGTACCGGATGTCTGCCACTAGACCAGGGACGGTACCGGATGTCTGCCACTAGACCAGGGACGGTAACGGATGTCTGCCACTAGACCAGGGACGGGATGTCTGTCACTAGACCAGGGACGGTACCGGATGTCTGTCACTAGACAAGGGACGGTACCGGATGTCTGTCACTAGACCAGGGACCGTACCGGATGTCTGTCACTAGACCAGGGACCGTACCGGATGTCTGTCACTAGACCAGGGACGGTATCGGATGTCTGTCACTAGACCAGGGACGGTACCGGATGTCTGTCACTAGACCAGGTACCGGATGTCTGTCACTAGACCAGGGACCGGATGTCTGTCACTGGACCAGGGACGGTACCGGATGTCTGTCACTGGACCAGGGACGGTACCGGATGTCTGTCACTAGACCAGGGACGGTACCGGATGTCTGTCACTAGACCAGGTACCGGATGTCTGTCACTAGACCAGGGACGGTACCGGATGTCTGTCACTAGACCAGGGACGGTACCGGATGTCTGCCACTAGACCAGGGACGACGGTACCGGATGTCTGTCACTAGACCAGGGACCGGATGTCTGTCACTAGACCAGGGACGGTACCGGATGTCTGTCACTAGACCAGGGACGGTACCGGATGTCTGTCACTAGACCAGGGACGGTACCGGATGTCTGTCACTAGACCAGGGACGGTACCGGATGTCTGTCACTAGACCAGGGACGGTACCGGATGTCTGCCACTAGACCAGGGACGGTACCGGATGTCTGTCACTAGACCAGGGACGGTACCGGATGTCTGCCACTAGACCAGGGACGGTACCGGATGTCTGCCACTAGACCAGGGACGGTAACGGATGTCTGCCACTAGACCAGGTACCGGATGTCTGTCACTAGACCAGGGACGGTACCGGATGTCTGTCACTAGACCAGGGACGGTACCGGATGTCTGTCACTAGACCAGGTACCGGATGTCTGTCACTAGACCAGGGACGGTACCGGATGTCTGTCACTAGACCAGGGACGGTACCGGATGTCTGCCACTAGACCAGGGACGACGGTACCGGATGTCTGTCACTAGACCAGCGACTGGATGTCTGTCACTAGACCAGGGACGGTACCGGATGTCTGTCACTAGACCAGGGACGGTACCGGATGTCTGTCACTAGACCAGGGACGGTACCGGATGTCTGTCACTAGACCAGGGACGGTACCGGATGTCTGCCACTAGACCAGGGACGGTACCGGATGTCTGTCACTAGACCAGGGACGGTACCGGATGTCTGCCACTAGACCAGGGACGGTACCGGATGTCTGCCACTAGACCAGGGACGGTAACGGATGTCTGCCACTAGACCAGGTACCGGATGTCTGTCACTAGACCAGGGACGGTACCGGATGTCTGTCACTAGACCAGGGACGGTACCGGATGTCTGTCACTAGACCAGGGACGGTACCGGATGTCTGTCACTAGACGAGGGACGGTACCGGATGTCTGCCACTAGACCAGGGACGACGGTACCGGATGTCTGTCACTAGACCAGGGACCGGATGTCTGTCACTAGACCAGGGACGGTACCGGATGTCTGTCACTAGACCAGGGACGGTACCGGATGTCTGTCACTAGACCAGGGACGGTAACGGATGTCTGCCACTAGACCAGGGACGGTACCGGATGTCTGCCACTAGACCAGGGACGGTACCGGATGTCTGCCACTAGACCAGGGACGGTAACGGATGTCTGCCACTAGACCAGGTACCGGATGTCTGTCACTAGACCAGGGACGGTACCGGATGTCTGTCACTAGACCAGGGACGGTACCGGATGTCTGTCACTAGACCAGGGACGGTACCGGATGTCTGTCACTAGACCAGGGACGGTACCGGATGTCTGTCACTAGACCAGGGACGGTACCGGATGTCTGTCACTAGACCAGGTACCGGATGTCTGTCACTAGACCAGCGACCGGATGTCTGTCACTGGACCAGGGACGGTACCGGATGTCTGTCACTAGACCAGGGACGGTACCGGATGTCTGTCACTAGACCAGGGACGGTACCGGATGTCTGTCACTAGACCAGGGACGGTACCGGATGTCTGTCACTAGACCAGGTACCGGATGTCTGTCACTAGACCAGGGACGGTACCGGATGTCTGTCACTAGACCAGGGACGGTACCGGATGTCTGTCACTAGACCAGGGACGGTACCGGATGTCTGCCACTAGACCAGGGACGACGGTACCGGATGTCTGCCACTAGACCAGGGACGACGGTACCGGATGTCTGCCACTAGACCAGGGACCGGATGTCTGTCACTAGACCAGGGACGGTACCGGATGTCTGTCACTAGACCAGGGACGGTACCGGATGTCTGTCACTAGACCAGGGACGGTACCGGATGTCTGCCACTAGACCAGGGACGGTACCGGATGTCTGCCACTAGACCAGGGACGGTACCGGATGTCTGTCACTGGACCAGGGACGGTACCGGATGTCTGTCACTGGACCAGGGACGGTACCGGATGTCTGTCACTAGACCAGGGACGGTACCGGATGTCTGTCACTAGACCAGGTACCGGATGTCTGCCACTAGACCAGGGACGGTACCGGATGTCTGCCACTAGACCAGGTACCGGATGTCTGTCACTAGACCAGGGACGGTACCGGATGTCTGTCACTAGACCAGGGACGGTACCGGATGTCTGCCACTAGACCAGGGATGGTACCGGATGTCTGTCACTACCCCAGGTACCGGATGTCTGCCACTAGACCAGGGACGGTACCGGATGTCTGCCACTAGACCAGGGACGACGGTACAGGATGTCTGTCACTAGACCAGGGACCGGATGTCTGTCACTAGACCAGGGACGGTACCGGATGTCTGTCACTAGACCAGGGACGGTACCGGATGTCTGCCACTAGACCAAGGACGGTACCGGATGTCTGCCACTAGACCAGGGACGGTAACGGATGTCTGCCACTAGACCAGGGACGGGATGTCTGTCACTAGACCAGGGACGGTACCGGATGTCTGTCACTAGACAAGGGACGGTACCGGATGTCTGTGACTAGACCAGGGACCGTACCGGATGTCTGTCACTAGACCAGGGACGGTACCGGATGTCTGTCACTAGACCAGGGACGGTACCGGATGTCTGCCACTAGACCAGGGACGACGGTACCGGATGTCTGTCACTAGACCAGGGACGGTACCGGATGTCTGTCACTAGACCAGGGACGGTACCGGATGTCTGTCACTAGACCAGGGACGGTACCGGATGTCTGTCACTAGACCAGGGACGGTACCGGATGTCTGTCACTAGACCAGGGACGGTACCGGATGTCTGTCACTAGACCAGGGACGGTACCGGATGTCTGCCACTAGACCAGGGACGGTACCGGATGTCTGCCACTAGACCAGGGACGGTACCGGATGTCTGCCACTAGACCAGGGACGGTAATGGATGTCTGCCACTAGACCAGGTACCGGATGTCTGTCACTAGACCAGGGACGGTACCGGATGTCTGTCACTAGACCAGGGACGGTACCGGATGTCTGTCACTAGACCAGGTACCGGATGTCTGTCACTAGACCAGGGACGGTACCGGATGTCTGTCAATAGACCAGGGACGGTACCGGATGTCTGCCACTAGACCAGGGACGACGGTACCGGATGTCTGTCACTAGACCAGGGACGGTACCGGATGTCTGTCACTAGACCAGGGACGGTACCGGATGTCTGTCACTAGACCAGGGACGGTACCGGATGTCTGTCACTAGACCAGGGACGGTACCAGATGTCTGTCACTAGACCAGGGACGGTACCGGATGTCTGTCACTAGACCAGGGACGGTACCGGATGTCTGCCACTAGACCAGGGACGGTACCGGATGTCTGTCACTAGACCAGGGACGGTACCGGATGTCTGTCACTAGACCAGGGACGGTACCGGATGTCTGCCACTAGACCAGGGACGGTACCGGATGTCTGCCACTAGACCAGGGACGGTAACGGATGTCTGCCACTAGACCAGGTACCGGATGTCTGTCACTAGACAAGGGACGGTACCGGATGTCTGTGACTAGACCAGGGACCGTACCGGATGTCTGTCACTAGACCAGGGACGGTACCGGATGTCTGTCACTAGACCAGGGACGGTACCGGATGTCTGCCACTAGACCAGGGACGACGGTACCGGATGTCTGTCACTAGACCAGGGACCGGATGTCTGTCACTAGACCAGGGACGGTACCGGATGTCTGTCACTAGACCAGGGACGGTACCGGATGTCTGTCACTAGACCAGGGACGGTACCGGATGTCTGTCACTAGACCAGGGACGGTACCGGATGTCTGTCACTAGACCAGGGACGGTACCGGATGTCTGCCACTAGACCAGGGACGGTACCGGATGTCTGCCACTAGACCAGGGACGGTACCGGATGTCTGCCACTAGACCAGGGACGGTAATGGATGTCTGCCACTAGACCAGGTACCGGATGTCTGTCACTAGACCAGGGACGGTACCGGATGTCTGTCACTAGACCAGGGACGGTACCGGATGTCTGTCACTAGACCAGGTACCGGATGTCTGTCACTAGACCAGGGACGGTACCGGATGTCTGTCAATAGACCAGGGACGGTACCGGATGTCTGCCACTAGACCAGGGACGACGGTACCGGATGTCTGTCACTAGACCAGGGACTGGATGTCTGTCACTAGACCAGGGACGGTACCGGATGTCTGTCACTAGACCAGGGACGGTACCGGATGTCTGTCACTAGACCAGGGACGGTACCGGATGTCTGTCACTAGACCAGGGACGGTACCGGATGTCTGCCACTAGACCAGGGACGGTACCGGATGTCTGTCACTAGACCAGGGACGGTACCGGATGTCTGCCACTAGACCAGGGACGGTACCGGATGTCTGCCACTAGACCAGGGACGGTAACGGATGTCTGCCACTAGACCAGGTACCGGATGTCTGTCACTAGACCAGGGACGGTACCGGATGTCTGTCACTAGACCAGGGACGGTACCGGATGTCTGTCACTAGACCAGGGACGGTACCAGATGTCTGTCACTAGACCAGGGACGGTACCGGATGTCTGTCACTAGACCAGGGACGGTACCGGATGTCTGCCACTAGACCAGGGACGACGGTACCGGATGTCTGTCACTAGACCAGGGACCGGATGTCTGTCACTAGACCAGGGACGGTACCGGATGTCTGTCACTAGACCAGGGACGGTACCGGATGTCTGTCACTAGACCAGGGACGGTAACGGATGTCTGCCACTAGACCAGGGACGGTACCGGATGTCTGCCACTAGACCAGGGACGGTACCGGATGTCTGCCACTAGACCAGGGACGGTAACGGATGTCTGCCACTAGACCAGGTACCGGATGTCTGTCACTAGACCAGGGACGGTACCGGATGTCTGTCACTAGACCAGGGACGGTACCGGATGTCTGTCACTAGACCAGGGACGGTACCGGATGTCTGTCACTAGACCAGGGACGGTACCGGATGTCTGTCACTAGACCAGGTACCGGATGTCTGTCACTAGACCAGCGACCGGATGTCTGTCACTGGACCAGGGACGGTACCGGATGTCTGTCACTAGACCAGGGACGGTACCGGATGTCTGTCACTAGACCAGGGACGGTACCGGATGTCTGTCACTAGACCAGGGACGGTACCGGATGTCTGTCACTAGACCAGGTACCGGATGTCTGTCACTAGACCAGGGACGGTACCGGATGTCTGTCACTAGACCAGGGACGGTACCGGATGTCTGTCACTAGACCAGGGACGGTACCGGATGTCTGCCACTAGACCAGGGACCGGATGTCTGTCACTAGACCAGGGACGGTACCGGATGTCTGTCACTAGACCAGGGACGGTACCGGATGTCTGTCACTAGACCAGGGACGGTACCGGATGTCTGTCACTAGACCAGGGACGGTACCGGATGTCTGCCACTAGACCAGGGACGGTACCGGATGTCTGCCACTAGACCAGGGACGGTACCGGATGTCTGTCACTGGACCAGGGACGGTACCGGATGTCTGTCACTGGACCAGGGACGGTACCGGATGTCTGTCACTAGACCAGGGACGGTACCGGATGTCTGTCACTAGACCAGGTACCGGATGTCTGCCACTAGACTAGGGACGGTACCGGATGTCTGCCACTAGACCAGGTACCGGATGTCTGTCACTAGACCAGGGACGGTACCGGATGTCTGTCACTAGACCAGGGACGGTACCGGATGTCTGCCACTAGACCAGGGACGGTACCGGATGTCTGCCACTAGACCAGGGACGACGGTACAGGATGTCTGTCACTAGACCAGGGACCGGATGTCTGTCACTAGACCAGGGACGGTACCGGATGTCTGTCACTAGACCAGGGACGGTACCGGATGTCTGCCACTAGACCAAGGACGGTACCGGATGTCTGCCACTAGACCAAGGACGGTAACGGATGTCTGCCACTAGACCAGGGACGGGATGTCTGTCACTAGACCAGGGACGGTACCGGATGTCTGTCACTAGACAAGGGACGGTACCGGATGTCTGTCACTAGACCAGGGACGGTACCGGATGTCTGTCACTAGACCAGGGACGGTACCGGATGTCTGTCACTAGACCAGGGACGGTACCGGATGTCTGTCACTAGACCAGGGACGGTATCGGATGTCTGTCACTAGACCAGGGACGGTACCGGATGTCTGTCACTAGACCAGGTACCGGATGTCTGTCACTAGACCAGGGACCGGATGTCTGTCACTGGACCAGGGACGGTACCGGATGTCTGTCACTAGACCAGGGACGGTACCGGATGTCTGTCACTAGACCAGGTACCGGATGTCTGTCACTAGACCAGGGACGGTACCGGATGTCTGTCACTAGACCAGGGACGGTACCGGATGTCTGCCACTAGACCAGGGACGACGGTACCGGATGTCTGTCACTAGACCAGGGACCGGATGTCTGTCACTAGACCAGGGACGGTACCGGATGTCTGTCACTAGACCAGGGACGGTACCGGATGTCTGTCACTAGACCAGGGACGGTACCGGATGTCTGTCACTAGACCAGGGACGGTACCGGATGTCTGTCACTAGACCAGGGACGGTACCGGATGTCTGTCACTAGACCAGGGACGGTACCGGATGTCTGCCACTAGACCAGGGACGGTACCGGATGTCTGTCACTAGACCAGGGACGGTACCGGATGTCTGCCACTAGACCAGGGACGGTACCGGATGTCTGCCACTAGACCAGGGACGGTAACGGATGTCTGCCACTAGACCAGGTACCGGATGTCTGTCACTAGACCAGGGACGGTACCGGATGTCTGTCACTAGACCAGGGACGGTACCGGATGTCTGTCACTAGACCAGGTACCGGATGTCTGTCACTAGACCAGGGACGGTACCGGATGTCTGTCACTAGACCAGGGACGGTACCGGATGTCTGCCACTAGACCAGGGACGACGGTACCGGATGTCTGTCACTAGACCAGGGACTGGATGTCTGTCACTAGACCAGGGACGGTACCGGATGTCTGTCACTAGACCAGGGACGGTACCGGATGTCTGTCACTAGACCAGGGACGGTACCGGATGTCTGTCACTAGACCAGGGACGGTACCGGATGTCTGCCACTAGACCAGGGACGGTACCGGATGTCTGTCACTAGACCAGGGACGGTACCGGATGTCTGCCACTAGACCAGGGACGGTACCGGATGTCTGCCACTAGACCAGGGACGGTAACGGATGTCTGCCACTAGACCAGGTACCGGATGTCTGTCACTAGACCAGGGACGGTACCGGATGTCTGTCACTAGACCAGGGACGGTACCGGATGTCTGTCACTAGACCAGGGACGGTACCGGATGTCTGTCACTAGACGAGGGACGGTACCGGATGTCTGCCACTAGACCAGGGACGACGGTACCGGATGTCTGTCACTAGACCAGGGACCGGATGTCTGTCACTAGACCAGGGACGGTACCGGATGTCTGTCACTAGACCAGGGACGGTACCGGATGTCTGTCACTAGACCAGGGACGGTACCGGATGTCTGCCACTAGACCAGGGACGGTACCGGATGTCTGCCACTAGACCAGGGACGGTACCGGATGTCTGCCACTAGACCAGGGACGGTAACGGATGTCTGCCACTAGACCAGGTACCGGATGTCTGTCACTAGACCAGGGACGGTACCGGATGTCTGTCACTAGACCAGGGACGGTACCGGATGTCTGTCACTAGACCAGGGACGGTACCGGATGTCTGTCACTAGACCAGGGACGGTACCGGATGTCTGTCACTAGACCAGGTACCGGATGTCTGTCACTAGACCAGCGACCGGATGTCTGTCACTGGACCAGGGACGGTACCGGATGTCTGTCACTAGACCAGGGACGGTACCGGATGTCTGTCACTAGACCAGGGACGGTACCGGATGTCTGTCACTAGACCAGGGACGGTACCGGATGTCTGTCACTAGACCAGGGACGGTACCGGATGTCTGTCACTAGACCAGGTACCGGATGTCTGTCACTAGACCAGGGACGGTACCGGATGTCTGTCACTAGACCAGGGACGGTACCGGATGTCTGTCACTAGACCAGGGACGGTACCGGATGTCTGCCACTAGACCAGGGACGACGGTACCGGATGTCTGCCACTAGACCAGGGACGGTACCGGATGTCTGCCACTAGACCAGGGACGGTACCGGATGTCTGCCACTAGACCAGGGACGGTACCGGATTTCTGTCACTAGACCAGGGACGGTACCGGATGTCTGTCACTAGACCAGGTACCGGATGTCTGTCACTAGACCAGGGACGGTACCGGATGTCTGTCACTAGACCAGGGACGGTACCGGATGTCTGCCACTAGACCAGGGACCGGATGTCTGTCACTAGACCAGGGACGGTACCGGATGTCTGTCACTAGACCAGGGACGGTACCGGATGTCTGTCACTAGACCAGGGACGGTACCGGATGTCTGTCACTAGACCAGGGACGGTACCGGATGTCTGCCACTAGACCAGGGACGGTACCGGATGTCTGCCACTAGACCAGGGACGGTACCGGATGTCTGTCACTGGACCAGGGACGGTACCGGATGTCTGTCACTGGACCAGGGACGGTACCGGATGTCTGTCACTAGACCAGGGACGGTACCGGATGTCTGTCACTAGACCAGGTACCGGATGTCTGCCACTAGACCAGGGACGGTACCGGATGTCTGCCACTAGACCAGGGATGGTACCGGATGTCTGTCACTACCCCAGGTACCGGATGTCTGCCACTAGACCAGGGACGGTACCGGATGTCTGTCACTAGACCAGGGACGGTACCGGATGTCTGTCACTAGACCAGGGACGGTACCGGATGTCTGCCACTAGACCAGGGATGGTACCGGATGTCTGTCACTACCCCAGGTACCGGATGTCTGCCACTAGACCAGGGACGGTACCGGATGTCTGCCACTAGACCAGGGACGGTACCGGATGTCTGTCACTAGACCAGGGACGACGGTACAGGATGTCTGTCACTAGACCAGGGACCGGATGTCTGTCACTAGACCAGGGACGGTACCGGATGTCTGTCACTAGACCAGGGACGGTACCGGATGTCTGCCACTAGACCAAGGACGGTACCGGATGTCTGCCACTAGACCAAGGACGGTAACGGATGTCTGCCACTAGACCAGGGACGGGATGTCTGTCACTAGACCAGGGACGGTACCGGATGTCTGTCACTAGACAAGGGACGGTACCGGATGTCTGTCACTAGACCAGGGACGGTACCGGATGTCTGTCACTAGACCAGGGACGGTACCGGATGTCTGTCACTAGACCAGGGACGGTATCGGATGTCTGTCACTAGACCAGGGACGGTACCGGATGTCTGTCACTAGACCAGGTACCGGATGTCTGTCACTAGACCAGGGACCGGATGTCTGTCACTGGACCAGGGACGGTACCGGATGTCTGTCACTAGACCAGGGACGGTACCGGATGTCTGTCACTAGACCAGGTACCGGATGTCTGTCACTAGACCAGGGACGGTACCGGATGTCTGTCACTAGACCAGGGACGGTACCGGATGTCTGCCACTAGACCAGGGACGACGGTACCGGATGTCTGTCACTAGAACAGGGACCGGATGTCTGTCACTAGACCAGGGACGGTACCGGATGTCTGTCACTAGACCAGGGACGGTACCGGATGTCTGTCACTAGACCAGGGACGGTACCGGATGTCTGTCACTAGACCAGGGACGGTACCGGATGTCTGCCACTAGACCAGGGACGGTACCGGATGTCTGTCACTAGACCAGGGACGGTACCGGATGTCTGCCACTAGACCAGGGACGGTACCGGATGTCTGCCACTAGACCAGGGACGGTAACGGATGTCTGCCACTAGACCAGGTACCGGATGTCTGTCACTAGACCAGGGACGGTACCGGATGTCTGTCACTAGACCAGGGACGGTACCGGATGTCTGTCACTAGACCAGGGACGGTACCGGATGTCTGTCACTAGACGAGGGACGGTACCGGATGTCTGCCACTAGACCAGGGACGACGGTACCGGATGTCTGTCACTAGACCAGGGACCGGATGTCTGTCACTAGACCAGGGACGGTACCGGATGTCTGTCACTAGACCAGGGACGGTACCGGATGTCTGTCACTAGACCAGGGACGGTACCGGATGTCTGCCACTAGACCAGGGACGGTACCGGATGTCTGCCACTAGACCAGGGACGGTACCGGATGTCTGCCACTAGACCAGGGACGGTAACGGATGTCTGCCACTAGACCAGGTACCGGATGTCTGTCACTAGACCAGGGACGGTACCGGATGTCTGTCACTAGACCAGGGACGGTACCGGATGTCTGTCACTAGACCAGGGACGGTACCGGATGTCTGTCACTAGACCAGGGACGGTACCGGATGTCTGTCACTAGACCAGGTACCGGATGTCTGTCACTAGACCAGCGACCGGATGTCTGTCACTGGACCAGGGACGGTACCGGATGTCTGTCACTAGACCAGGGACGGTACCGGATGTCTGTCACTAGACCAGGGACGGTACCGGATGTCTGTCACTAGACCAGGGACGGTACCGGATGTCTGTCACTAGACCAGGGACGGTACCGGATGTCTGTCACTAGACCAGGTACCGGATGTCTGTCACTAGACCAGGGACGGTACCGGATGTCTGTCACTAGACCAGGGACGGTACCGGATGTCTGTCACTAGACCAGGGACGGTACCGGATGTCTGCCACTAGACCAGGGACGACGGTACCGGATGTCTGCCACTAGACCAGGGACGGTACCGGATGTCTGCCACTAGACCAGGGACGGTACCGGATGTCTGCCACTAGACCAGGGACGGTACCGGATTTCTGTCACTAGACCAGGGACGGTACCGGATGTCTGTCACTAGACCAGGTACCGGATGTCTGTCACTAGACCAGGGACGGTACCGGATGTCTGTCACTAGACCAGGGACGGTACCGGATGTCTGCCACTAGACCAGGGACCGGATGTCTGTCACTAGACCAGGGACGGTACCGGATGTCTGTCACTAGACCAGGGACGGTACCGGATGTCTGTCACTAGACCAGGGACGGTACCGGATGTCTGTCACTAGACCAGGGACGGTACCGGATGTCTGCCACTAGACCAGGGACGGTACCGGATGTCTGCCACTAGACCAGGGACGGTACCGGATGTCTGTCACTGGACCAGGGACGGTACCGGATGTCTGTCACTGGACCAGGGACGGTACCGGATGTCTGTCACTAGACCAGGGACGGTACCGGATGTCTGTCACTAGACCAGGTACCGGATGTCTGCCACTAGACCAGGGACGGTACCGGATGTCTGCCACTAGACCAGGGATGGTACCGGATGTCTGTCACTACCCCAGGTACCGGATGTCTGCCACTAGACCAGGGACGGTACCGGATGTCTGTCACTAGACCAGGGACGGTACCGGATGTCTGTCACTAGACCAGGGACGGTACCGGATGTCTGCCACTAGACCAGGGATGGTACCGGATGTCTGTCACTACCCCAGGTACCGGATGTCTGCCACTAGACCAGGGACGGTACCGGATGTCTGCCACTAGACCAGGGACGGTACCGGATGTCTGTCACTAGACCAGGGACGACGGTACAGGATGTCTGTCACTAGACCAGGGACCGGATGTCTGTCACTAGACCAGGGACGGTACCGGATGTCTGTCACTAGACCAGGGACGGTACCGGATGTCTGCCACTAGACCAAGGACGGTACCGGATGTCTGCCACTAGACCAAGGACGGTAACGGATGTCTGCCACTAGACCAGGGACGGGATGTCTGTCACTAGACCAGGGACGGTACCGGATGTCTGTCACTAGACAAGGGACGGTACCGGATGTCTGTCACTAGACCAGGGACGGTACCGGATGTCTGTCACTAGACCAGGGACGGTACCGGATGTCTGTCACTAGACCAGGGACGGTATCGGATGTCTGTCACTAGACCAGGGACGGTACCGGATGTCTGTCACTAGACCAGGTACCGGATGTCTGTCACTAGACCAGGGACCGGATGTCTGTCACTGGACCAGGGACGGTACCGGATGTCTGTCACTAGACCAGGGACGGTACCGGATGTCTGTCACTAGACCAGGTACCGGATGTCTGTCACTAGACCAGGGACGGTACCGGATGTCTGTCACTAGACCAGGGACGGTACCGGATGTCTGCCACTAGACCAGGGACGACGGTACCGGATGTCTGTCACTAGAACAGGGACCGGATGTCTGTCACTAGACCAGGGACGGTACCGGATGTCTGTCACTAGACCAGGGACGGTACCGGATGTCTGTCACTAGACCAGGGACGGTACCGGATGTCTGTCACTAGACCAGGGACGGTACCGGATGTCTGTCACTAGACCAGGGACGGTACCGGATGTCTGCCACTAGACCAGGGACGGTACCGGATGTCTGTCACTAGACCAGGGACGGTACCGGATGTCTGCCACTAGACCAGGGACGGTACCGGATGTCTGCCACTAGACCAGGGACGGTAACGGATGTCTGCCACTAGACCAGGTACCGGATGTCTGTCACTAGACCAGGGACGGTACCGGATGTCTGTCACTAGACCAGGGACGGTACCGGATGTCTGTCACTAGACCAGGTACCGGATGTCTGTCACTAGACCAGGGACGGTACCGGATGTCTGTCACTAGACCAGGGACGGTACCGGATGTCTGCCACTAGACCAGGGACGACGGTACCGGATGTCTGTCACTAGACCAGGGACGGTACCGGATGTCTGTCACTAGACCAGGGACGGTACCGGATGTCTGTCACTAGACCAGGGACGGTACCGGATGTCTGTCACTAGACCAGGGACGGTACCGGATGTCTGCCACTAGACCAGGGACGGTACCGGATGTCTGCCACTAGACCAGGGACGGTACCGGATGTCTGTCACTAGACCAGGGACGGTACCGGATGTCTGCCACTAGACCAGGGACGGTACCGGATGTCTGCCACTAGACCAGGGACGGTAACGGATGTCTGCCACTAGACCAGGTACCGGATGTCTGTCACTAGACCAGGGACGGTACCGGATGTCTGTCACTAGACCAGGGACGGTACCGGATGTCTGTCACTAGACCAGGGACGGTACCGGATGTCTGTCACTAGACGAGGGACGGTACCGGATGTCTGCCACTAGACCAGGGACGACGGTACCGGATGTCTGTCACTAGACCAGGGACCGGATGTCTGTCACTAGACCAGGGACGGTACCGGATGTCTGTCACTAGACCAGGGACGGTACCGGATGTCTGTCACTAGACCAGGGACGGTACCGGATGTCTGCCACTAGACCAGGGACGGTACCGGATGTCTGCCACTAGACCAGGGACGGTACCGGATGTCTGCCACTAGACCAGGGACGGTAACGGATGTCTGCCACTAGACCAGGTACCGGATGTCTGTCACTAGACCAGGGACGGTACCGGATGTCTGTCACTAGACCAGGGACGGTACCGGATGTCTGTCACTAGACCAGGGACGGTACCGGATGTCTGTCACTAGACCAGGGACGGTACCGGATGTCTGTCACTAGACCAGGTACCGGATGTCTGTCACTAGACCAGCGACCGGATGTCTGTCACTGGACCAGGGACGGTACCGGATGTCTGTCACTAGACCAGGGACGGTACCGGATGTCTGTCACTAGACCAGGGACGGTACCGGATGTCTGTCACTAGACCAGGGACGGTACCGGATGTCTGTCACTAGACCAGGTACCGGATGTCTGTCACTAGACCAGGGACGGTACCGGATGTCTGTCACTAGACCAGGGACGGTACCGGATGTCTGTCACTAGACCAGGGACGGTACCGGATGTCTGCCACTAGACCAGGGACGACGGTACCGGATGTCTGCCACTAGACCAGGGACCGGATGTCTGCCACTAGACCAGGGACGGTACCGGATGTCTGTCACTAGACCAGGGACGGTACCGGATGTCTGTCACTAGACCAGGGACGGTACCGGATGTCTGTCACTAGACCAGGGACGGTACCGGATGTCTGTCACTAGACCAGGGACGGTACCGGATGTCTGTCACTAGACCAGGTACCGGATGTCTGTCACTAGACCAGGTACCGTACCGGATGTCTGTCACTAGACCAGGGACGGTACCGGATGTCTGTCACTAGACCAGGGACGGTACCGGATGTCTGTCACTAGACCAGGGACGGTACCGGATGTCTGTCACTAGACCAGGGACGGTACCGGATGTCTGTCACTAGACCAGGGACGGTACCGGATGTCTGTCACTAGACCAGGGACGGTACCGGATGTCTGTCACTAGACCAGGGACGGTACCGGATGTCTGCCAGTAGACCAGGGACGGTACCGGATGTCTGCCACTAGACCAGGGACGGTACCGGATGTCTGCCACTAGACCAGGGACGGTACCGGATTTCTGTCACTAGACCAGGGACGGTACCGGATGTCTGTCACTAGACCAGGTACCGGATGTCTGTCACTAGACCAGGGACGGTACCGGATGTCTGTCACTAGACCAGGGACGGTACCGGATGTCTGTCACTAGACCAGGGACGGTACCGGATGTCTGTCACTAGACCAGGGACGGTACCGGATGTCTGTCACTAGACCAGGGACGGTACCGGATGTCTGCCACTAGACCAGGGACGGTACCGGATGTCTGTCACTAGAC
Organism: Salvelinus fontinalis; assembly: GCF_029448725.1. NCBI lineage: Eukaryota > Metazoa > Chordata > Actinopteri > Salmoniformes > Salmonidae > Salvelinus > Salvelinus fontinalis. The sequence goes on from NC_074690.1 coordinate 4,344,563, forward strand.
CAGGGACGGTACCGGATGTCTGTCACTAGACCAGGGACGGTACCGGATGTCTGTCACTAGACCAGGGACGGTACCGGATGTCTGTCACTAGACCAGGGACGGTACCGGATGTCTGTCACTAGACCAGGGACGGTACCGATTGTCTGTCACTAGACCAGGGACGGTACCGGATGTCTGTCACTAGACCAGGTACCGGATGTCTGTCACTAGACCAGGAACGGTACCGGATGTCTGTCACTAGATCAGGGACGGTACCGGATGTCTGTCACTAGACCAGGGACGGTACCGGATGTCTGTCACTAGACCAGGGACGGTACCGGATGTCTGTCACTAGACGAGGTACCGGATGTCTGTCACTAGACGAGGTACCGGATGTCTGTCACTAGACCAGGGACGGTACCGGATGTCTGTCACTAGACCAGGGACGGTACTGGATGTCTGTCACTAGACCAGGGACGGTACCGGATGTCTGTCACTAGACCAGGGACGGTACCGGATGTCTGTCACTAGACCAGGTACCGGATGTCTGCCACTAGACCAGGGACGGTACCGGATGTCTGTCACTAGACCAGGGACGGTACCGGGTGTCTGTGATGTGGACAGTGGTCAGCTGTCATTGACCTTTCACCAACAGAGCATCTTTAATGAGCGGCCTGGTTATCCAGCAAACCATTATCTTGTAGAGAGTTAGTTGTCCACCCCTGATATAATGGTACATTTGCCATTGGTGTGAGGTACAAGTCACAGGCGGCTGCTGGCTTCTTAAATGGGGAGGACAGGCTCATTGTAACGGCTGGAACGGTATGAATGAACCCTGCCATTATTATGACCCGTCCTCCCCTCACCAGCCTCCTGGGGTACAGGTGTGATGAAAGACTCCTTCCCTTCCTCCTCCCAGCTGCTGCAATGGTTTAAGCCCCGCCTGGTTCTCAGTGGCCACACCCACAGCGGCTGTCAGGTTCTCCATGACAACCAGTACCCGGAGATCAGTGTTCCGTCCTTCAACTGGAGGAACCGCAACAACCCCAGTTTCCTTCTGGTAAGTCACTCGATCCGTAATAAACCTCTCCACTGGCACACCCAGATGTTTCACAATGTTGTGGTAGCCCTGAACCAGCTCACCTGATTAGCCTAGTCAAGGACTTGGGGATTTTAGTCATGTGTTGAATCTGGTGTGCTAGCTCTGGAAGAGATCAAACTAACTCTGATGTTAACAGATCAAACTAACCAACTAACTCTGATGTTAACAGATCAAACTAACTCTGATGTTAACAGATCAAACTAACTCTGATGTTAACAGATCAAACTAACCAACTAACTCTGATGTTAACAGATCAAACTAACTCTGATGTTAACAGATCAAACTAACCAACTAACTCTGATGTTAACAGATCAAACTAACCAACTAACTCTGATGTTAACAGATCAAACTAACCAACTAACTCTGATGTTAACAGATCAAACTAACCAACTAACTCTGATGTTAACAGATCAAACTAACCCACTAACTCTGATGTTAACAGATCAAACTAACTCTGATGTTAACAGATCAAACTAACTCTGATGTTAACAGATCAAACTAACCAACTAATTCTGATGTTAACAGATCAAACTAACCAACTAACTCTGATGTTAACAGATCAAACTAACCAACTAACTCTGATGTTAACAGATCAAACTAACCAACTAACTCTGATGTTAACAGATCAAACTAACCAGCTAACTCTGATGTTAACAGATCAAACTAACCAACTAACTCTGATGTTAACAGATGAAACTAACCAACTAACTCTGATGTTAACAGATCAAACTAACTCTGATGTTAACAGATCAAACTAACTCTGATGTTAACAGATCAAACTAACCAACTAACTCTGATGTTAACAGATCAAACTAACCAACTAACTCTGATGTTAACAGATCAAACTAACTCTGATGTTAACAGATAAAACTAACTCTGATGTTAACAGATCAAACTAACTCTGATGTTAACAGATCAAACTAACCAACTAACTCTGATGTTAACAGATCAAACTAACCAACTAAGTCTGATGTTAACAGATCAAACTAACTCTGATGTTAACAGATCAAACTAACTCTGATGTTAACAGATCAAACTAACTCTGATGTTAACAGATCAAACTAACTCTGATGTTAACAGATCAAACTAACCAACTAACTCTGATGTTAACAGATCAAACTAACCAACTAACTCTGATGTTAACAGATCAAACTAACTCTGATGTTAACAGATCAAACTAACCCACTAAGTCTGATGTTAACAGATCAAACTAACCCACTAACTCTGATGTTAACAGATCAAACTAACTCTGATGTTAACAGATCAAACTAACCAACTAACTGTGTTGGTAACAGATCAAACTAACCAACTAACTCTGATGTTAACAGATCAAACTAACCAAGTAACTGTGATGGTAACAGATCAAACTAACCAACTAACTCTGATGTTAACAGATCAAACTAACTCTGATGTTAACAGATCAAACTAACCAAGTAACTGTGATGGTAACAGATCAAACTAACCCACTAACTCTGATGTTAACAGATCAAACTAACCAAGTAACTGTGATGGTAACAGATCAAACTAACCCACTAACTCTGATGTTAACAGATCAAACTAACCAACTAACTCTGATGTTAACAGATCAAACTAACCAACTAACTCTGATGTTAACAGATCAAACTAACTCTGATGTTAACAGATCAAACTAACTCTGATGTTAACAGATCAAACTAACTCTGATGTTAACAGATCAAACTAACCCACTAACTCTGATGTTAACAGATCAAACTACCTCTGATGTTAACAGATCAAACTAACTCTGATGTTAACAGATCAAACTAACTCTGATGTTAACAGATCAAACTAACTCTGATGTTAACAGATCAAACTAACCAACTAACTCTGATGTTAACAGATCAAACTAACCAACTAACTCTGATGTTAACAGATCAAACTAACTCTGATGTTAACAGATCAAACTAACTCTGATGTTAACAGATCAAACTAACTCTGATGTTAACAGATCAAACTAACTCTGATGTTAACAGATCAAACTAACCAACTAACTCTGATGTTAACAGATCAAACTAACCAACTAACTCTGATGTTAACAGATCAAACTAACCAACTAACTCTGATGTTAACAGATCAAACTAACCAACTAACTCTGATGTTAACAGATCAAACTAACTATGATGTTAACAGATCAAACTAACCCACTAACTCTGATGTTAACAGATCAAACTACCTCTGATGTTAACAGATCAAACTAACTCTGATGTTAACAGATCAAACTAACTCTGATGTTAACAGATCAAACTAACCAACTAACTCTGATGTTAACAGATCAAACTAACTCTGATGTTAACAGATCAAACTAACTCTGATGTTAACAGATCAAACTAACTCTGATGTTAACAGATCAAACTAACTCTGATGTTAACAGATCAAACTAACTCTGATGTTAACAGATCAAACTAACTCTGATGTTAACAGATCAAACTAACCAACTAACTCTGATGTTAACAGATCAAACTAACCAACTAACTCTGATGTTAACAGATCAAACTAACCCACTAAGTCTGATGTTAACAGATCAAACTAACCCACTTACTGATGTTAAAAGATCAAACTAACTCTGATGTTAACAGATCAAACTAACCAAGTAACTGTGATGGAAACAGATCAAACTAACCCACTAACTCTGATGTTAACAGATCAAACTAACCAACTAACTCTGATGTTAACAGATCAAACTAACTATGATGTTAACAGATCAAACTAACTCTGATGTTAACAGATCAAACTAACTCTGATGTTAACAGATCAAACTAACCCACTAACTCTGATGTTAACAGATCAAACTACCTCTGATGTTAACAGATCAAACTAACTCTGATGTTAACAGATCAAACTAACTCTGATGTTAACAGATCAAACTAACTAACTAACTCTGATGTTAACAGATCAAACTAACTCTGATGTTAACAGATCAAACTAACTCTGATGTTAACAGATCAAACTAACTCTGATGTTAACAGATCAAACTAACTCTGATGTTAACAGATCAAACTAACTCTGATGTTAACGCATCAAACTAACTCTGATGTTAACAGATCAAACTAACCAACTAACTCTGATGTTAACAGATCAAACTAACCCACTAACTCTGATGTTAACAGATCAAACTAACCAACTAACTCTGATGTTAACAGATCAAACTAACCAACTAACTCGGATGTTAACAGATCAAACTAACTCTGATGTTAACAGATCAAACTAACCCACTAAGTCTGATGTTAACAGATCAAACTAACCCACTAACTGATGTTAACAGATCAAACTAACTCTGATGTTAACAGATCAAACTAACCAAGTAACTGTGATGGTAACAGATCAAACTAACCCACTAACTCTGATGTTAACAGATCAAACTAACCAAGTAACTGTGATGGTAACAGATCAAACTAACCCACTAACTCTGATGTTAACAGATCAAACTAACCAACTAACTCTGATGTTAACAGATCAAACTAACCATGATGTTAACAGATCAAACTAACTATGATGTTAACAGATCAAACTAACTCTGATGTTAACAGATCAAACTAACCCACTAACTCTGATGTTAACAGATCAAACTACCTCTGATGTTAACAGATCAAACTAACTCTGATGTTAACAGATCAAACTAACCAACTAACTCTGATGTTAACAGATCAAACTAACCAACTAACTCTGATGTTAACAGATCAAACTAACTCTGATGTTAACAGATCAAACTAACTCTGATGTTAACAGATCAAACTAACTCTGATGTTAACAGATCAAACTAACCAACTAACTCTGATGTTAACAGATCAAACTAACTCTGATGTTAACAGATCAAACTAACCAACTAACTATGATGTTAACAGATCAAACTAACCAACTAACTCTGATGTTAACAGATCAAACTAACCAGCTAACTCTGATGTTAACAGATCAAACTAACCCACTAACTCTGATGTTAACAGACCAAACTAACTCTGATGTTAACAGATCAAACTAACCAACTAACTCTGATGTTAACAGATCAAACTAACCAACTAACTCTGATGTTAACAGATCAAACTAACCAACTAACGCTGATGTTAACAGATCAAACTAACCAACTAACTCTGATGTTAACAGATCAAACTAACCAACTAACTCTGATGTTAACAGATCAAACTAACCAACTAACTCTGATGTTAACAGATCAAACTAACTCTGATGTTAACAGATCAAACTAACCAACTAACTCTGATGTTAAAAGATCAAACTAACTCTGATGTTAACAGATCAAACTAACCAACTAACTGTGATGGTAACAGATCAAACTAACCAAGTAACTGTGATGGTAACAGATCAAATTAACCAACTAACTCTGATGTTAACAGATCAAACTAACTCTGATGTCAACAGATCAAACTAACCAAGTAACTGTGATGGTAACAGATCAAACTAACCCACTAACTCTGATGTTAACAGATCAAACTAACCAAGTAACTGTGATGGTAACAGATCAAACTAACCCACTAACTCTGATGTTAACAGATCAAACTAACCAACTAACTCTGATGTTAACAGATCAAACTAACCAACTAACTCTGATGTTAACAGATCAAACTAACCCACTAACTCTGATGTTAACAGATCAAACTAACCCACTAACTCTGATGTTAACAGATCAAACTAACTCTGATGTTAACAGATCAAACTAACTCTGATGTTAACAGATCAAACTAACTCTGATGTTAACAGATCAAACTAACCAACTAACTCTGATGTTAACAGATCAAACTAACTCTGATGTTAACAGATCAAACTAACTCTGATGTTAACAGATCAAACTAACGAACTAACTCTGATGTTAACAGATCAAACTAACTCTGATGTTAACAGATCAAACTAACCAACTAACTCTGATGTTAACAGATCAAACTAACCAACTAACTCTGATGTTAACAGATCAAACTAACCAACTAACTCTGATGTTAACAGATCAAATTAACCAACTATGATGTTAACAGATCAAACTAACCAACTAACGCTGATGTTAACAGATCAAACTAACCAACTAACTCTGATGTTAACAGATCAAACTAACCAACTAACTCTGATGTTAACAGATCAAACTAACTCTGATGTTAACAGATCAAACTAACCAAGTAACTCTGATGTTAACAGATCAAACTAACTCTAATGTTAACAGATCAAACTAACCAGCTAACTCTGATGTTAACAGATCAAACTAACCCGCTAACTCTGATGTTAACAGACCAAACTAACTCTGATGTTAACAGATCAAACTAACTCTGATGTTAACAGATCAAACTAATCAACTAACTCTGATGTTAACAGATCAAACTAACCAACTAACTCTGATGTTAACAGATCAAACTAACTCTGATGTTAACAGATCAAACTAACTCTGATGTTAACAGATCAAACTAACTCTGATGTTAACAGATCAAACTAACCCACTAACTCTGATGTTAACAGATCAAACTAACCAACTAACTCTGATGTTAACAGATCAAACTAACCAACTAACTCTGATGTTAACAGATCAAACTAACTCTGATGTTAACAGATCAAACTAACCAACTAACTCTGATGTTAACAGATCAAACTAACCAACTAACGCTGATGTTAACAGATCAAACTAACCAACTAACTCTGATGTTAACATATCAAACTAACCAACTAACTCTGATGTTAACAGATCAAACTAACCAACTAACTCTGAAGTTAACAGATCAAACTAAACAAACTAACTCTGATGTTAACAGATCAAACTAACCAACTAACTCTGATAACAGATCAAACTAACCAACGAACTCTGATGTTAACAGATCAAACTAACCAACTAACTCTGATAACATATCAAACTAACCAACGAACTCTGATGTTAACAGATCAAACTAACCAACTAACTCTGATGTTAACAGATCAAACTAACTCTGATGTTAACAGATCAAACTAACCAACTAACTCTGATGTTAACAGATCAAACTAACCAACTAACTCTGATGTTAACAGATCAAACTAACCAACTAACTCTGATGTTAACAGATCAAACTAACTCTGATGTTAACAGATCAAACTAACCAACTAACTCTGATGTTAACAGATCAAACTAACCAACTAACTCTGATGTTAACAGATCAAACTAACCAACTAACTCTGATGTTAACAGATCAAACTAACTCCGATGTTAACAGATCAAACTAACCAACTAACTCTGATGTTAACAGATCAAACTAACTCTGATGTTAACAGATCAAACTAACCAACTAACTCTGATGTTAACAGATCTAACTAACTCTGATGTTAACAGATCAAACTAACCAACTAACTCTGATGTTAACAGATCAAACTAACCAACTAACTATGATGTTAACAGATCAAACTAACCAACTAACTCTGATGTTAACAGATCAAACTAACCAACTAACTCTGATGTTAACAGATCAAACTAACTCTGATGTTAACAGATCAAACTAACTCTGATGTTAACAGCTCAAACTAACCAACTAACTCTGATGTTAACAGATCAAACTAACCAACTAACTCTGATAACAGATCAAACTAACCAACGAACTCTGATGTTAACAGATCAAACTAACCAACTAACTCTGATAACAGATCAAACTAACCAACGAACTCTGATGTTAACAGATCAAACTAACCAACTAACTCTGATGTTAACAGATCAAACTAACCAACTAACTCTGATGTTAACAGATCAAACTAACTCTGATGTTAACAGATCAAACTAACTCTGATGTTAACAGATCAAACTAACTCTGATGTTAACAGATCAAACTAACCCACTAACTCTGATGTTAACAGATCAAACTAACCAACTAACTCTGATGTTAACAGATCAAACTAACCAACTAACTCTGATGTTAACAGATCAAACTAACTCTGATGTTAACAGATCAAACTAACCAACTAACTCTGATGTTAACAGATCAAACTAACCAACTAACTCTGATGTTAACAGATCAAACTAACCAACTAACTCTGATGTTAACAGATCAAACTAACTCCGATGTTAACAGATCAAACTAACCAACTAACTCTGATGTTAACAGATCAAACTAACTCTGATGTTAACAGATCAAACTAACCAACTAACTCTGATGTTAACAGATCTAACTAACTCTGATGTTAACAGATCAAACTAACCAACTAACTCTGATGTTAACAGATCAAACTAACCAACTAACTATGATGTTAACAGATCAAACTAACCAACTAACTCTGATGTTAACAGATCAAACTAACCAACTAACTCTGATGTTAACAGATCAAACTAACTCTGATGTTAACAGATCAAACTAACTCTGATGTTAACAGCTCAAACTAACCAACTAACTCTGATGTTAACAGATCAAACTAACCAACTAACTCTGATAACAGATCAAACTAACCAACGAACTCTGATGTTAACAGATCAAACTAACCAACTAACTCTGATAACAGATCAAACTAACCAACGAACTCTGATGTTAACAGATCAAACTAACCAACTAACTCTGATGTTAACAGATCAAACTAACCAACTAACTCTGATGTTAACAGATCAAACTAACTCTGATGTTAACAGATCAAACTAACTCTGATGTTAACAGATCAAACTAACTCTGATGTTAACAGATCAAACTAACCCACTAACTCTGATGTTAACAGATCAAACTAACCAACTAACTCTGATGTTAACAGATCAAACTAACCAACTAACTCTGATGTTAACAGATCAAACTAACCAACTAACTCTGATAACAGATCAAACTAACCAACTAACTATGATGTTAACAGACCAAACTAACCAACTAACTCTGATGTTAACAGATCAAACTAACCAACTAACTCTGATGTTAACAGACCAAACTAACTCTGATGTTAACAGATCAGACTAACCCACTAACTCTGATGTTAACAGATCAAACTAACCAACTAACTCTGGTGTTAACAGATCAGACTAACCAACTAACTATGATGTTTACAGATCTGTTTTGTGCTTTAGCCTTGTCCTGTATACAGTGCATTCGGAAAGAATTCAGACCCCTTGACTTTTTCCACATAGCCCATAATGACATCACAATACCCCTTAATGACATCACAATACCCCTTAATGACATCACAATACCGTATGACAAAGCAAACACTTTTTCTTTTCTTTTACATTTATATATATATATTTTTTTTTAAACACATTTACGTAAGTATTCAGACCCTTTACTCAGTACTTGATGAAGCACCTTTGGCAGCGATTACAGACTCAAGTCTTCTTGGGTATTACTCTACAAGCTTGGCACACCTGTATTTGGGGAGTTTCTCTCATTCTTCTCTGCAGATCCTCTCAAGCTCTGTCAGGTTGGATGGGGAGCGTCGCTGCACAGCTATTTTCAGGTCTCTCCAGAGATGTTAGATCGGGTTCAAGTCCGGGCTCTGGCTGGGCCACTCAAGGACATTCAGCGACTTGTCCCAAAGCCACTCCTGCGTTGTCTTGGCTGTGTGCTTAGGTTCGTTGTCATGTTGGAAGGTGAACCTTCACACCATTCTGAGGTCCTGAGCGCTCTGGAGCAGGTTTTAATTAAGGATCTCTGTACATCTTTCACTCGATCCTGACTAGTCTCCCAGTCCCTGCCACTGAAAAACATCCCCACAGCATGATGCTGCCACCACCATGCTTCACCATAGGGATGGTGCCAGGTTTCCTCCAGACGTGATGCTTGTCATTCAGGCCAAAGAGTTCAATCTTGGTTTCATCAGACCAGAGAATCTTGTTTCTCATGGTCTGAGAGTTCTTTAGATGCTTTTTGGCAAACTCCAAGCGGGCTGTCATGTGCCTTTCACTGAGGAGTGGCTTCAGTCTGGCCACTCAACCATAAAAGCCTGAATGGTGGAGTGCTGCAGAGATGGTTGTCCTTCTGGAAGGTTCTCCCATCTCCACAGAGGAACTCTGGAGCTCTGTCAGAGTGACCGTCGGATTCTTGCTCACCTCCCAGACCAAGGCCCTTCTCCCCCGATTGCTCAGTTTGGCCGGGCGGCCAGCTCTAGGAAGAGTCTTTGTGGTTCCAAACTTCTTCCATTTAAGAATGATGGAGGCCACTGTGTTCTTGGGGACCTTCAATGCTGTAGAATTTTTTTGGTACCCTTCCCTAGATCTGTGCCTCAACACAATCTTGTCTCGGAGCTCTACGGACAATTCCTTCAACCTCATGGTTTGGTTTTTGCTCTGACATGCACTGTCAACTGTGGGACCTTATATAGACAGGTGTGTGACTTTCCAAATCACGGGTGATAGTTACAGAACTCATCACTGTATCCTATATCAACATGTGGGTTGGGTCTCTCTATCTGTGAGGCGAGAGCAACATGCTCTCTTGTTTATTTATAAAGCACTTCTTTTAAAACTACCTCCATATATATCATCATTAATTTCCACAAGATGTACTAATTTTAAAACCAGATCACAGATGTGGATTACATTAGAGACTCCTGCGGTCTCCACAGAGTTGGGTAGGACTGCCTTCAGTTCCTTTGCACCTTATTTATGGAACAAACTGCAGATCCAACTTAAGTTAGACACTCTGGTGTCCCTTGCCCATTTTAAAATGTTTATGGAGGATCAATATGATGTTGTCTGTGATTGTTTCTGTTGAATTGTGTATGTTTTGAAATGTTCTTGTCTGTATGTCTAAAACTGTACATGTCAACATGTTTACACAGGGCACAGCCGTAAAAGAGATCCAGGTCTCAGTCTGTTTTCCCTGTTAAAATAAAGATTAAAAAAAATAAAAAAAAAAAAAAAATGTCCAATCAATTGAATTTACCACAGATGGACTCCAATCAAGTTGTAGAAACATCTCAAGGATGATCAATGGAAACAGGATGCACCTGAGCTCAATTTCACGTCTCATAGCAAAGGGTCTGAATATTTATGTAAATTTGGTCTTTCTAAAAACCTTCTTTTCGCTTTGTCATTATGCGGTATTGTGATGTCATTGTGGGGTATTGTGATGTCATTATGGGGTATTGTGTGTAGATTGAGGAAAATAATTAATTTTAATTTAAGAATAAGGCTGTAACAAAATGTGGAGAAAGGGTCTGAATACTTTCCGAATGCACTGTACGCCATAGACACAATATATACAGTATTACCTTTCTCTCTCTCTCAGGGTTCTTTCTCTCCAAGTGGTTACGGCCTGTCTAAGTGTTTCCTTCCAGAGGAGAGTACAGTGATAGCCCTGTACTGTTCTACCGGAGCCAGCCTCCTCCTCCTCCCTCTGGTCCACTGCCTGTGGATAAGAGGTCTTCTCCGGTGCCTCAACTTCTGTCCCATCAGCAAACACAAGTCTCTCTGATCGTCTCAGGTAGAGGTTGTCCCTGACTGCTGAATGATACAGGGTCAGATACTGAATGCTGTCGTCCCTGTCATGCAGAGAGGTGGCTACGCTGTCATCCCTGCCATGCAGAGAGGTGGCTACGCTGTCATCCCTGTCATACAGAGAGGTGGCTACGCTGTCATCCCTGTCATACAGAGAGGTGGCTATGCTGTCGTCCCTGTCACGCAGAGAGGTGGCTACGCTGTCGTCCCTGTCATGCAGAGAGGTGGCTATGCTGTCGTCCCTGTCACGCAGAGAGGTGGCTACGCTGTCATCCCTGTCATACAGAGAGGTGGCTACGCTGTCATCCCTGCCATGCAGAGAGGTGGCTACGCTGTCATCCCTGTCATACAGAGAGGTGGCTACGCTGTCGTCCCTGTCACGCAGAGAGGTGGCTATGCTGTCATCCCTCTCATGCAGAGAGGTGGCTACGCTGTCGTCCCTGTCATGCAGAGAGGTGGCTATGCTGTCATCCCTGTCATGCAGAGAGGTGGCTATGCTGTCATCCCTGTCATGCAGAGAGGTGGCTATGCTGTCATCCCTGTCATACAGAGAGGTGGCTACGCTGTCATCCCTGTCATACAGAGAGGTGGCTATGCTGTCATCCCTGTCATACAGAGAGGTGGCTACGCTGTCATCCCTGTCATACAGAGAGGTGGCTACGCTGTCATCCCTGTCATACAGAGAGGTGGCTACGCTGTCATCCCTCTCATACAGAGAGGTGGCTATGCTGTCATCCCTGTCATACAGAGAGGTGGCTATGCTGTCATCCCTCTCATGCAGAGAGGTGGCTATGCTGTCATCCCTCTCATGCAGAGAGGTGGCTATGCTGTCGTCCCTGTCACGCAGAGAGGTGGCAGACGCTCCTACCGGTACCTGCTTCACACTATAGAACCGAACCGTACTCTGCTGGCTCAGATATTTTAATTTGTCCAATTGTCCTTTTCCAGTATGGTTCCAGCAACTATGATTGTTGCATTACCAGGCTCGCCCAGTACAGCTCTACTCGGGTTAGTAGTGTGAAAAGGGTAAAGATTTCTCCCAGGGGTAGCGTTGACCAATCTGATTCTAGATCTGTAGTTAAGGACAGCTTCTACCTGGAGAGCACCTGTGTGTTGGAATCACGTTGGCTCTATTCATTCTATTTCTATCTGCAACGTTTGGCTAGGGAATGTGGTGCAGGAAATACGGTGGCAACCGCCCCTCTGAAAAGTATTAAAGTTCACCGTCTCCCATCTGGGGCCTGTATTCATTAAACCATCTCAGAGCTGATCTAGGATCAGGCTATTCCCTGTCCATGTCATCTCATTCATTATGATCTCAAAAGGCTAAACTGATCCTAGGTCAGCAGTCCTACTCTGGAGGAAGGTTTATGACGACAGGCTCTGATCTCTACGGAAGTCAGAAGTCTGATACAAGACATGGAAGCGTATGTCTTCAACCAGCATTTGATGTACAGTATTTAAAGACACACACACACACACACACACACACACACACACACACACACACACACACACACACACACACACACACACACACACACACACACACACACACACACACACACACACACACACACCTCTTATGGTCCTAATGTGTTCATGTGCTTCTTTAAAGACCGTTGTTTAACGGCAGTTTTTTTCCCCCTGTGTAAAATCCCTGATGTAAATACTAATAAAAAGCAGATTATTTGTCAACAGTATAGAGTTCGGGTGAATTTGTTGTGACTGTCGATGAATGCGGTAGAACCATCTAGTGATGGAAACACTTTCTATTACAGCGGGTTGATATCAGTTAACCAGGAAGTAACTAGGCATGAAAACTGTCGCTGAGCTTTTAACAGTTCTCAACTGCTGTACGACCACCGTAGTGACACGGTGAACTCGGTAAAGAAAGTGAAACGTGTGCAGGTTTGTTGTTAAAAAGGATCCTATTTATGTAACGGTCACCGTCCATACATCACATATGAAGTGACTTCACTAAAAGACGTAAAACAGAGACGGGCTTTAAACGTTGCTGCTTCAACCTAAGACCCCTGTACCTCCAGAGAAATACAACTTACAACAGGAACCCGTAGGACTCTGGTCAAAAGTAGTGCACTATATAGGGAATAGGGTTCTATAAAAGGTGGTGCACTATATAGGGAATAGGGTGCCATTTGAGATGCAATCATTAACTGACTACAGACACACTGGCCATATCCAAATATCCATACTAGCGTACTAAATAGTATGCGGGGGGGGGGGGGGGGGGGGGGTGAAATTATGTGAAATTTCAAAAACAGTACTCGGTCAGTAGCAGAATACATTGTGACTCCTGTTTGCCACATTTTCAATTTAGGTCAAGAAGACACTGTGTGCCCTCAGGACATGGAGGGGGTCAAAGGTCATTCCACTACCCAAGAATAACAGAGCCCCCTTTAAATGGTTCCAACAGCCGACCAATCAGCTTGTTACAAGCGCTAAGCAAACTTTAGGAAGAAATTGTGTTTGATCAAATACAAAGTTATTTGACAGAAAACTAATTAACAGACAGACTTTCAGCACGCTTATAGGGAAGGGCACTCGACATGCTCGGCACTGACGCAAATGACTGATGATTGGCTGAAAGAAATTGATTGTAAGAAGATTGTGAAAGCTGTTTTGTTTGTACTTCAGTGGGCTTTTGATGTCATTGATCACAACCTACTGCTGAAAAAAAAACATAGGTGTTATGGATTTGTATCCTCTGCCTTATCATGAATTGAGAGTTAACACAGGGGGCTTTCGTTAGTAGAGACTCGTGCAAATTCAGTTGGGTGTGGTGTACCGCAGGGCAGCCGGCTAGGGACATTACTGTTTCCTGTTTTTAAAAATGACCTTGAATAATGCCCGTGAGTCTGCGTACTGCTGACAACTCAACAGTATACATGTCAGCACCCTTAACATAGGGCTCCAGTCAGTTTTAAAAATGGGTAACTAGCAATAGGGTGATGCTAAACATCACAAAAACAAAGAGCATCATTTTTTATTCAATCTATTATTGAATAATGTGATGATTGAGCAAATTTAGGTGTAACCCCCCAAATAGCAAACTGTCATGATCAAAACATACTCAACTGTTGCTAAAATGGTAAGAGGTCTGTCCATAATAGGGCTTTGCTCTGCCTTCTTAACATCGGAGACATCCAGACAGGTCCTACAGGCCATAGTTTTGTTGCACTGCCCAGCTGAGTGGTCATACAGGACCAGTCAAATGTATGGACACAACTACTCATTCAAGGGTTTTTCTTTATTTTTACTATTTTCTACGTTGTAGAATAATAAAGTGAAGACATCTAAACTATGAAATAACACATATGGAATCATGTAGTGACCAAAAAAGTGTTAAACAAATCAAAATATATTTTATATTTAAGATTCTTCAAAGTAGCCACCCTTTGCCTTGATGACAGCTTTGTACACTCTTGGCATTCTCTCAACCAGCTTCAAGTAACCTGGAATGCATTTCAATTAACAGGTGTGCATTGTTAAAAGTTAATTTGTGGAATTTCTTTCCTTCTTAATGTGTTTAAGCCAATCAGTTGTGTTGTGACAAGGTAGGGGTGGTACACAGAAGATAGCCCTATTTGGTAAAAGACCAAGTCCATATTATGGCAAGAACAGCTCAAATAAGCAAAGAGAAACGACAGTCCATCATTACTTTAAGACATGAAGGTCAGTCAATACGGAAAATGTCAAGAACTTTGAAAGTTTCTTCAAGTGCAGTCGCAAAAACCATCAAGCGCTATGATGAAACTGGCTCTCATGAGGACCGCCACAGGAAAGGAAGACCCAGAGTTACCTCTGCTGCAGAGGATAAGTTCATTAGAGTTACCAGCCTCAGAAATTGCAGCCCAAATAAATGCTTCACAGAGTTCAAGTAACAGACACATCTCTACATCAATTGTTCAGAGGAGACTGCATGAATCAGGCTTTCATGGTTGAATTGCTGCAAAGAAACCACGACTAAAGGACACCAATAAGAAGAGACTTGCTTGGGCCAAGAAACACGTGCATTAGACCGGTGGAAATATATCCTTTGGTCTGATGAGTCCAAATTTGAGTAGGTGAACGGATGGTCTCTGCATGTGTAGTTCCCACCGTGAAGCATGGAGGATGAGGTGTGATGGTGCTTTGCTGTTTATATTTATTATGGATTCCCATTAGCTGCTGCCTTGACTCTTCCTGGGGTCCAGCAAAATCAAGGCAGTTCATACAATGTCAAAAGCATTACGATACATTCAGACTGTGTGCCCTCAGGCCCCTACTCCACCACTACCACATATATACAGTACAAAATCTATGTGTGTATGCGCCTATGTTTGTGTTGCTTCACAGTCCCGCTGTTCATTAAGGCGTTTTTTAATCTGTTTTTTTGTCAATCAAATTTTACTGCTTGCGTCAGTTACTTGATGTGGAATATAGTTCCATGTAGTCATGGCTCTATGTCGTACTCTGTGCCTCCCATAGTCTGTTCTGGACTTAATCTGATTCTCCTGCTGCATCAGTTACCTGATGTGGAATATAGTTCCATGTAGTCATGGCTCTAT
The DNA here is from genome assembly GCF_029448725.1 of Salvelinus fontinalis. Classification (NCBI taxonomy): domain Eukaryota; kingdom Metazoa; phylum Chordata; class Actinopteri; order Salmoniformes; family Salmonidae; genus Salvelinus; species Salvelinus fontinalis. The sequence continues at coordinate 4,360,587 of NC_074690.1, forward strand.
GTAGTACTGTGGAATAGAGTTCCATGTAGTCATGGCTCTATGTAGTACTGTGGAATAGAGTTCCATGTAGTCATGGCTCTATGTAGTACTGTGGAATAGAGTTCCATGTAGTCATGGCTCTATGTAGTACTGTGGAATAGAGTTCCATGTAGTCATGGCTCTATGTAGTACTGTGGAATAGAGTTCCATGTAGTCATGGCTCTATGTAGTACTGTGGAATAGAGTTCCATGTAGTCATGGCTCTATGTAGTACTGTGGAATAGAGTTCCATGTAGTCATGGCTCTATGTAGTACTGTGGAATAGAGTTCCATGTAGTCATGGCTCTATGTAGTACTGTGGAATAGAGTTCCATGTAGTCATGGCTCTATGTCGTACTGTGGAATAGAGTTCCATGTAGTCATGGCTCTATGAAGTACTGTGGAATAGAGTTCCATGTAGTCATGGCTCTATGTAGTACTGTGGAATAGAGTTCCATGTAGTTATGGCTCTATGTAGTACTGTGGAATAGAGTTCCATGTAGTCATGGCTCTATGTAGTACTGTGGAATAGAGTTCCATGTAGTCATGGCTCTATGTAGTACTGTGGAATAGAGTTCCATGTAGTCATGGCTCTATGTAGTACTGTGGAATAGAGTTCCATGTAGTCATGGCTCTATGTAGTACTGTGGAATAGAGTTCCATGTAGTCATGGCTCTATGTAGTACTGTGGAATAGAGTTCCATGTAGTCATGGCTCTATGTAGTACTGTGGAATAGAGTTCCATGTAGTCATGGCTCTATGTAGTACTGTGGAATAGAGTTCCATGTAGTCATGGCTCTATGTAGTACTGTGGAATAGAGTTCCATGTAGTCATGGCTCTATGTAGTACTGTGGAATAGAGTTCCATGTAGTCATGGCTCTATATAGTACTGTGGAATAGAGTTCCATGTAGTTATGGCTCTATGTAGTACTGTGGAATAGAGTTCCATGTAGTCATGGCTCTATGTAGTACTGTGGAATAGAGTTCCATGTAGTCATGGCTCTATGTAGTACTGTGGAATAGAGTTCCATGTAGTCATGGCTCTATGTAGTACTGTGGAATAGAGTTCCATGTAGTCATGGCTCTATGTAGTACTGTGGAATAGAGTTCCATGTAGTGATGGCTCTATGTAGTACTGTGGAATAGAGTTCCATGTAGTCATGGCTCTATGTAGTACTGTGGAATAGAGTTCCATGTAGTCATGGCTCTATGTAGTACTGTGGAATAGAGTTCCATGTAGTCATGGCTCTATGTAGTACTGTGGAATAGAGTTCCATGTAGTCATGGCTCTATGTAGTACTGTGGAATAGAGTTCCATGTAGTCATGGCTCTATGTAGTACTGTGGAATAGAGTTCCATGTAGTCATGGCTCTATGTAGTACTGTGGAATAGAGTTCCATGTAGTCATGGCTCTATGTAGTACTGTGGAATAGAGTTCCATGTAGTCATGTCTCTATGTAGTACTGTGGAATAGAGTTCCATGTAGTCATGGCTCTATGTAGTACTGTGGAATAGAGTTCCATGTAGTCATGTCTCTATGTAGTACTGTGGAATAGAGTTCCATGTAGTCATGGCTCTATGTAGTACTGTGGAATAGAGTTCCATGTAGTCATGGCTCTATGTAGTACTGTGGAATAGAGTTCCATGTAGTCATGGCTCTATGTAGTACTGTGGAATAGAGTTCCATGTAGTCATGGCTCTATGTAGTACTGTGGAATAGAGTTCCATGTAGTCGTGGCTCTATGTAGTACTGTGGAATAGAGTTCCATGTAGTCATGGCTCTATGTAGTACTGTGGAATAGAGTTCCATGTAGTCATGGCTCTATGTAGTACTGTGGAATAGAGTTCCATGTAGTCATGGCTCTATGTAGTACTGTGGAATAGAGTCCCATGTAGTCATGGCTCTATGTAGTACTGTGGAATATAGTTCCATGTAGTCATGGCTCTATATAGTACTGTGGAATAGAGTTCCATGTAGTCATGGCTCTATGTCGTACTGTGGAATAGAGTTCCATGTAGTCATGGCTCTATGTAGTACTGTGGAAAAGAGTTCCATGTAGTCATGGCTCTATATAGTACTGTGGAATAGAGTTCCATGTAGTCATGGCTCTATGTCGTACTGTGGAATAGAGTTCCATGTAGTCATGGCTCTATGTCGTACTGTGGAATAGAGTTCCATGTAGTCATGGCTCTATGTCGTACTGTGGAATAGAGTTCCATGTAGTCATGGCTCTATGTCGTACTGTGGAATAGAGTTCCATGTAGTCATGGCTCTATGTCGTACTGTGGGATAGAGTTCCATGTAGTCATGGCTCTATGTAGTACTGTGGGATAGAGTTCCATGTAGTCATGGCTCTATGTAGTACTGTGGAATAGAGTTCCATGTAGTCATGGCTCTATGTAGTACTGTGGAATAGAGTTCCATGTAGTCATGGCTCTATGTAGTACTGTGGAATAGAGTTCCATGTAGTCATGGCTCTATGTCGTACTCTGTGCACCTCCCATAGTCTGTTCTGGACCACATTCAACAAGCACAGAACTTTTTTAAATGTATTTTTTATTTAACTAGTCAAGTCAGTTAAGAACACATTCTTATTTACAATGACGGCCTAGGAACGGTGGGTTAACTGCCTTGTTCAGGGGCAGAATGACAGATTTTTACCTTGTCACCTCGCGGATTCGAACTTGCAACCTTACGGTTAACTAGTCCAACGCTCTAACCACCTGCCTCACGAGGAGCCTGCCTGTTACGCGAATGCAGTAAGAAGCCAAGGTAAGTTGCTAGCTGGCATTAAACTTATCTTATAAAAATCAATCAATCATAATCACTAGTTATAACTACACATGGTTGATGATATTACTAGTTTATCTAGCGTGTCCTGCGTTGCATATAATCGATGCGGTGCGCATTCGTGAAAAAGGACTGTTCCAACGTGTACCTAACCATAAACATCAATGCCTTTCTTAAAATCAATACACAGAAGTATATATTTTTAAACCTGCATATTTAGCTAAAAGAAATCCAGGTTAGCAGGCAATATTAACCAGGTGAAATTGTGTCACTTCTCTTGTTCATTGCACGCAGAGTCGGGTATATGCAACAGTTTGGGCCGCCTGGCTCTTTGCGAACTAATTTGCCAGAATTTTACGTAATTATGACATAACATTGAAGGTTGTGCAATGTAACAGCAATATTTAGACTCATGGATGCCACCCGATAGATAAAATACGGAACGGTTCCATATTTCACTGAAAGAATAAATGTTTTGTTTTTGAGATGATAGTTTCCGGATTTGACCATATTAATGTCCTAAGGCTCGTACTTCTGTGTGTTATCTGGATTCGACCATATTAATGACCTAAGGCTCGTACTTCTGTGTGTTATCTGGATTCGACCATATTAATGACCTAAGGCTCGTATTTCTGTGTGTTATGTGGATTCTACCATATTAATGACCTAAGGCTCGTATTTCTGTGTGTTATGTGGATTCTACCATATTAATGACCTAAGGCTCGTATTTCTGTGTGTTATGTGGATTCTACCATATTAATGACCTAAGGCTCGTATTTCTGTGTGTTATGTGGATTCTACCATATTAATGACCTAAGGCTCGTATTTCTGTGTTTTATCTGGTTTCGACCATATTAATGACCTAAAGCTCGTATTTCTGTGTGTTATCTGGATTCGACCATATTAATGACCTAAGGCTCGTATTTCTGTGTGTTATGTTATAATTAAGTCTATGATTTGATAGCGCAGTCTGACTGAGCGATGGTAGGCAGCAGCAGGCTCGTAAGCATTCATTCAAACAGCACTTTTGTGTGTTTGCCAGCAGCTGTTTATGACTTCAAGCCTATCAACTCCCGAGATTAGGCTGGTGTAACCGATGTGAAATGGCTAGCTAGTTAGCGGGGTGTGCGCTAATAGCGTTTCAAACGTCACTCGCTCTGAGACTTAGAGTAGTTGTTCCCCTTGCTCTGCATGGGTAACGCTGCTTCGAGGGTGGCTGTTGTCGATGTGTTCCTGGTTCGAGCCCAGGTAGGAGCGAGGAGAGGGATGGAAGCTATACTGTTACACTGGCAATACTAAAGTCCCTATAAGAACATCCAATAGTCAAAGGTATATGAAATACAAATGGTATAGAGAGAAATAGTCCTATAATTCCTATAATGACTACAACCTAAAACTTCTTACCTGGGAATATTGAAGACTCATGTTAAAAGGAACCACCAGCTTTCATATGTTCTCATGTTCTGAGCAAGGAACTTAAACGTTAGCTTTCTTACATGGCACATATTGCACTTTACCTTTCTTCTCCAACACTTTGTTTTTGCATTATTTAAGCCAAATTGAACATGTTTCATTATTTATTTGAGGCTAAATTGATTTTATTGATGTATCATATGAAGTTAAAATAAGTGTTCATTCAGTATTGTTGTAATTGTCATTATTACAAATAAATAAATACAAATCGTCAGAGTTTAATCGGTATCGGCTTTATTTGGTCCTCCAATAATCGGTATCGGCGTTGAAAAATCATAATCGGTCGATCTCTAATAGAGACACTATACACACTATAGAGACACTAAATACACTATAGAGACACTATATACACACTATATACACTACAGAGACACTATATCCACTATAGAGACACTAAATACACTACAGAAACAATATATACACTATAGAGACACTATATATACTATAGAGACACTATAGATACTACAGAGACACTATATATACTACAGAGACACTAAATACACTACAGAGACACTATATACACTATAGAGACACTATATACACACTACAGAGTCACTATATACACTATAGAGACACTATATACACACACTACATAGACACTATATACACTAGAGACACTAAATACACTATAGAGACACTATATACACTATAGAGACACTATATACACTACAGAGACACTAAATACACTATAGAGACACTAAATACACTATAGAGACACTATATACACACACTACAGAGTCACTATATACACTATAGAGAAACTATATACACACACTACATAGACACTATATACACTACAGAGACACTAAATACACTATAGAGATACTATATACACTATAGAGACACTATATACACTATAGAGACACTATATACACTATAGAGACACTATATACACTATAGAGACACTAAATACACGATAGAGACACTATATACACTATAGAGACACTATATACACTACATAGACACTATATACACTATAGAGAAACTATATACACTACAGAGACACTATATACACTATAGAGACACTATATATACTACAGAGACATTAAATACACTACATAGACACTATATACACTATAGAGACACTATATACACTATAGAGACACTATATACACTATAGAGACACTATATACACGATAGAGACACTATATACACTATAGAGACACTATATAAACTACATAGACACTATATACACTATAGAGAAACTAAATACACTACAGAGACACTATATACACTACAGAGATACTATATACACTATAGAGACACTATATACACTATAGAGACACTATATATACTACAGAGACATTAAATACACTACATAGACACTATATACACTATAGAGACACTATATACACACTATATACACTAAGAGACACTATATACACTATAGAGACACTATATACACTATAGAGACACTATATACACTACAGGGACACTATATACTACAGAGACACTATAGAGACACTATATACACTATAGAGACACTATATACACTATAGAGACACTATATACACTATAGAGATACTATATACACTATAGAGACACTATATACACTACAGAGATACTATATACACTATAGAGACACTATATACACTATAGAGACACTATATACACTACAGAGACACTATATACACTATAGAGACACTATATACACTACAGAGATACTATATACACTATAGAGACACTATATACACTACAGGGACACTATATACACTATAGAGACACTATATACACCGAAGAGACACTATATACACTACAGGGACACTATATAAACTATAGGGACACTAAATACACTACAGAGACACTATATACACTATAGGGACACTAAATACACTATAGAGACACTATATACACTATAGAGACACTATATACACTACAGAGACATTAAATACACTACATAGACACTATATACACTATAGAGACACTATATACACTATAGAGACACTATATACACTATAGAGACACTATATACACGATAGAGACACTATATACACTATAGAGACACTATATAAACTACATAGACACTATATACACTATAGAGAGACCACCAGCATACCACCCTGCATACCACTGCTGGCTTGCTTCTGAAGCTAAGCAGGGTTGGTCCTGGTCAGTCCCTGGATGGGAGACCAGATGCTGGTGGAAGTGGTGTTGGAGGGCCAGTAGGAGGCACTCTTTCCTCTGGTCTAAAAAAATATCCCAATGCCCCAGGGCAGTGATTGGGGACACTGCCCTGTGTAGGGTGCCGTCTTTCGGATGGGACGTTAAACGGGTGTCCTGACTCTCTGAGGTCATTAAAGATCCCATGGCACTTATCGTAAGAGTAGGGGTGTTAACCCCGGTGTCCTGGCTAAATTCCCAATCTGGCCCTCAAACCATCATGGTCACCTAATAATCCCCAGTTTACAATTGGCTCATTCATCCCCCTCCTCTCCCCTGTAACTATTCCCCAGGTCGTTGCTGCAAATGAGAACGTGTTCTCAGTCAACTTACCTGGTAAAATAACGGTAAAATAAAAATAAATAAATAAATAGAGAAACTATATACACTACAGAGACACAATATACACTACAGAGATACTATATACACTATAGAGACACTATATACACTATAGAGACACTATATATACTACAGAGACATTAAATACACTATATACACTATAGAGACACTATATACACTATAGAGACACTATATACACCGAAGAGACACTATATACACTATAGAGAAACTATATACACACACTACATAGACACTATATACACTACAGAGACACTATATACACTATAGAGACACTATATACACTATAGAGACACTATATACACTATAGAGACACTATATACACTATAGAGACACTATATACACTACAGGGACACTATATACACTACAGAGACACTATAGAGACACTATATACACTATAGAGACACTATATACACTATAGAGACACTATATACACTATAGAGATACTATATACACTATAGAGACACTATATACACTACAGAGATACTATATACACTATAGAGACACTATATACACTATAGAGACACTATATACACTACAGAGACACTATAAAAACTATAGAGACACTATATACACTACAGGGACACTATATACACTATAGAGACACTATATACACCGAAGAGACACTAAATACACTACAGGGACACTATATACACTATACAGTAAATACAGTATACAGTATAAATACACTATATACACTAAATACACTATACAAATACTATAGAGACAGAATACCCTCCATACACACTAGAGAGACTAGACGCACCAGAGACTAGACACACCAGAGACTAGACACACTATAAAGACACACTAGAGACTAGACACACTAGAGAGACTAGACACACTATAGAGACTAGACACACTATAGAGACTAGACACACTATAGAGACTAGACACACTAGAGACTAGACACACTAGAGAGACTAGACACACTATAGAGACTAGACACACTATAGAGACACTAGAGAGACTAGACACACTATAGAGACTAGACACACTATAGAGACACTAGAGAGACTAGACACACTATAGAGACACTAGAGAGACTAGACACACTATAGAGACACTAGAGAGACTAGACACACTATAGAGACACTAGAGAGACTAGACACACTATAGAGACACTAGAGACACTAGACACACTATAGAGACTAGACACACTATAGAGACTAGACACACTAGAGACTAGACACACTAGAGAGACACACTATAGAGACTAGACACACTATAGAGACACTAGAGAGACTAGACACACTATAGAGACACTAGAGACACTAGACACACTATAGAGACTAGACACACTATAGAGACTAGACACACTAGAGACTAGACACACTAGAGAGACACACTATAGAGACTAGACACACTATAGACACACTAGAGAGACTAGACACTATAGAGACTAGACACACTAGAGACTAGACACACTAGAGAGACTAGACACACTATAGAGACTAGACACACTAGAGAGACTAGACACACTATAGAGACACCAGAGACTAGACACACTATAGAGACTAGACACACTATAGAGACTAGACACACTATAGACACACCAGAGACTAGACACACTATAGAGACTAGACACACTATAGAGACTAGACACACTATAGAGACTAGATACACTAGAGAGACTAGACACACTAGAGAGACTAGACACACTATAGAGACTAGACACACTATAGACACACCAGAGACTAGACACACTATAGAGACTAGACACACTATAGAGACTAGATACACTAGAGAGACTAGACACACTAGAGAGACTAGACACACTAGAGAGACTAGACACACTATAGAGACTAGACACACTATAGAGACTAGACACACTATAGAGACTAGACACACTATAGACACACTAGAGAGACTAGACACACTATAGAGACTAGACACACTAGAGACTAGACACACTAGAGAGACTAGACACACTATAGAGACTAGACACACTATAGAGACTAGACACACTATAGAGACTAGACACACTATAGAGACTAGACACACTATAGACACACCAGAGACTAGACACACTATAGAGACTAGACACACTATAGAGACTAGATACACTAGAAAGACTAGACACACTATAGAGACTAGACACACTAGAGAGACTAGACACACTATAGAGACTAGACACACTATAGAGACTAGACACACTATAGAGACTAGACACACTAGAGAGACTAGACACACTAGAGATACACACTATAGAGACTAGACACACTAGAGAGACTAGACACACTAGAGATACACACTATAGAGACTAGACACACTAGAGAGACTAGACACACTAGAGACTAGACACACTAGAGAGACTATAGAGACTAGACACACTAGAGAGACTAGACACACTAGAGAGACTAGACACACTAGAGACTAGACACACTAGAGAGACTATAGAGACTAGACACACTAGAGAGACTAGACACACTAGAGAGACTAGACACACTAGAGACTAGACACACTAGAGAGACTAGACACACTAGAGAGACTAGACACACTAGAGACTAGACACACTAGAGAGACTAGACACACTAGAGAGACTAGACACACTAGAGACTAGACACACTAGAGAGACTAGACACACTAGAGAGACACACTAGAGACTAGACACACTAGAGAGACTAGACACACTATAGAGACTAGACACACTAGAGAGACTAGACACACTAGAGACTAGACACACTAGAGAGACTATAGAGACTAGACACACTAGAGAGACTAGACACACTAGAGAGACTAGACACACTAGAGACTAGACACACTAGAGAGACTAGACACACTAGAGAGACTAGACACACTAGAGACTAGACACACTAGAGAGACTAGACACACTAGAGAGACTAGACACACTAGAGACTAGACACACTAGAGAGACTAGACACACTAGAGAGACACACTAGAGACTAGACACACTAGAGAGACTAGACACACTAGAGAGACACTAGAGAGACTAGACACACTAGAGAGACTAGACACACTAGAGACTAGACACACTAGAGAGACTAGACACACTAGAGAGACTAGACACACTAGAGAGACTATAGAGACTAGACACACTAGAGAGACTAGACACACTAGAGAGACTAGACACACTAGAGACTAGACACACTAGAGAGACTAGACACACTAGAGAGACTAGACACACTAGAGAGACACACTAGAGAGACTAGACACACTAGAGAGACTAGACACATTAGAGAGACTAGACACACTAGAGAGACACACTAGAGAGACTATAGAGACTAGACACACTAGAGAGACTAGACACACTAGAGAGACTAGTACACACGAGAGAGACACTGGAGAGACTAGACACACTAGAGAGACTAGACACACTAGAGAGACTAGACACACTAGAGACTAGACACACTAGAGAGACTAGACACACTAGAGAGACACACTAGAGAGACTAGACACACTAGAGAGACTATAGAGACTAGACACACTAGAGAGACTAGACACACTAGAGACTAGACACACTAGAGAGACTAGACACACTAGAGAGACTAGACACACTAGAGAGACACACTAGAGAGACTAGACACACTAGAGAGACTAGACACACTAGAGAGACTAGACACACTAGAGAGACTAGACACACTAGAGAGACTATACACACTAGAGAGACACACTATAGAGACTAGACACACTAGAGAGACTATACACACTAGAGAGACTAGACACACTAGAGAGACTAGACACACTAGAGAGACTAGACACACTAGAGAGACTAGACACACTAGAGAGACACACTAGAGAGACTATAGAGACTAGACACACTAGAGAGACTAGACACACTAGAGAGACTATACACACTAGAGAGACACACTATAGAGACTAGACACACTAGAGAGACTAGACACACTAGAGAGACTAGACACACTAGAGAGACTAGACACACTAGAGAGACTAGACACACTAGAGACACTCTTCCTATTTTTTTAATTTTTTTAAGTCCCGATCGTCCCCAGCAACAGGTCAACTGTGCCAGAGAAGGGGTCGTTACCATACCAACAGCTCCAGTCAGTCCTCACTTGGCACAGCCGTCAGTTCAACGTGTAGTTGTGATTTGAGTTGAGACTAGACACACTATAGAGACTAGACACACTATAGAGACTAGACACACTATAGACACACTAGAGAGACTAGACACACTATAGAGACTAGACACACTAGAGACTAGACACACTAGAGAGACTAGACACACTATAGAGACTAGACACACTATAGAGACTAGACACACTATAGAGACTAGACACACTATAGAGACTAGACACACTATAGACACACCAGAGACTAGACACACTATAGAGACTAGACACACTATAGAGACTAGATACACTAGAAAGACTAGACACACTATAGAGACTAGACACACTAGAGAGACTAGACACACTATAGAGACTAGACACACTATAGAGACTAGACACACTATAGAGACTAGACACACTAGAGAGACTAGACACACTAGAGATACACACTATAGAGACTAGACACACTAGAGAGACTAGACACACTAGAGATACACACTATAGAGACTAGACACACTAGAGAGACTAGACACACTAGAGACTAGACACACTAGAGAGACTATAGAGACTAGACACACTAGAGAGACTAGACACACTAGAGAGACTAGACACACTAGAGAGACTAGACACACTAGAGACTAGACACACTAGAGAGACTATAGAGACTAGACACACTAGAGAGACTAGACACACTAGAGAGACTAGACACACTAGAGACTAGACACACTAGAGAGACTAGACACACTAGAGAGACTAGACACACTAGAGACTAGACACACTAGAGAGACTAGACACACTAGAGAGACTAGACACACTAGAGACTAGACACACTAGAGAGACACACTAGAGACTAGACACACTAGAGACTAGACACACTAGAGAGACTAGACACACTATAGAGACTAGACACACTAGAGAGACTAGACACACTAGAGACTAGACACACTAGAGAGACTATAGAGACTAGACACACTAGAGAGACTAGACACACTAGAGAGACTAGACACACTAGAGACTAGACACACTAGAGAGACTAGACACACTAGAGAGACTAGACACACTAGAGACTAGACACACTAGAGAGACTAGACACACTAGAGAGACTAGACACACTAGAGACTAGACACACTAGAGAGACTAGACACACTAGAGAGACACACTAGAGACTAGACACACTAGAGAGACTAGACACACTAGAGAGACACTAGAGAGACTAGACACACTAGAGAGACTAGACACACTAGAGACTAGACACACTAGAGAGACTAGACACACTAGAGAGACTAGACACACTAGAGAGACTATAGAGACTAGACACACTAGAGAGACTAGACACACTAGAGAGACTAGACACACTAGAGACTAGACACACTAGAGAGACTAGACACACTAGAGAGACTAGACACACTAGAGAGACACACTAGAGAGACTAGACACACTAGAGAGACTAGACACATTAGAGAGACTAGACACACTAGAGAGACACACTAGAGAGACTATAGAGACTAGACACACTAGAGAGACTAGACACACTAGAGAGACTAGTACACACGAGAGAGACACTGGAGAGACTAGACACACTAGAGAGACTAGACACACTAGAGAGACTAGACACACTAGAGACTAGACACACTAGAGAGACTAGACACACTAGAGAGACACACTAGAGAGACTAGACACACTAGAGAGACTATAGAGACTAGACACACTAGAGAGACTAGACACACTAGAGACTAGACACACTAGAGAGACTAGACACACTAGAGAGACTAGACACACTAGAGAGACACACTAGAGAGACTAGACACACTAGAGAGACTAGACACACTAGAGAGACTAGACACACTAGAGAGACTAGACACACTAGAGAGACTATACACACTAGAGAGACACACTATAGAGACTAGACACACTAGAGAGACTATACACACTAGAGAGACTAGACACACTAGAGAGACTAGACACACTAGAGAGACTAGACACACTAGAGAGACTAGACACACTAGAGAGACACACTAGAGAGACTATAGAGACTAGACACACTAGAGAGACTAGACACACTAGAGAGACTATACACACTAGAGAGACACACTATAGAGACTAGACACACTAGAGAGACTAGACACACTAGAGAGACTAGACACACTAGAGAGACTAGACACACTAGAGAGACTAGACACACTAGAGAGACTAGACACACTAGAGACACTCTTCCTATTTTTTTAATTTTTTTAAGTCCCGATCGTCCCCAGCAACAGGTCAACTGTGCCAGAGAAGGGGTCGTTACCATACCAACAGCTCCAGTCAGTCCTCACTTGGCACAGCCGTCAGTTCAACGTGTAGTTGTGATTTCCAGTTGTCATCGTCGTGGCATCCTCATCATCTCATTGATTTGTAGGTGGGTTGAAATGATGTGGATTCAACCAGTCTTTGGTACACAGCATTTCCTAGTTAACCCTTGGTGTGCTGTTGACCTCATGTTCCTCTTGGTGCACTGCATCGGGAGGCATAACACTCACTCTCTCTCTCTCTGACACACTGACTGACTCGCACTCTCTCTCACTCACTCCCTCTCTCACACATTCACTCTCACACCCTCTCTCACCCTCTCTCTCACACACACACACACACACACACACACACACACACACACACACACACACACACACACTCTCTCTCTCTCCCTGACACATCATTAAACATGTATACTTTGTACATATATATTTATATAGACCTATAAATTTACATGTACATACATTTATAAAAGATAACAACTTAGGCACATACACTCGCTCTCTTCCGTCATCATCATCATCATCATCATCATCACACACAATGTGACTCTGCGAGTCTATCTTCCTTATATGTACACACGCGCACTCACAGACATCATACATGTACGGATTCTCAGACATACTTCATCATATTGAAAAATAGTTGGCTCCTATTCAAGCAACACCAGGTTGCACTGTTGAACACTTTCAATCAATCTCCAATGTTAGTTTTTTTTAAACTCTCTTTAAAGCTGTGAAATTAAAACATTTTTAAAAAAGGAGAAAAACTCTGTGTGGTGGTGGGGTGGGGTGAGGGAGGGGGGGGGCATGGTTTGAGTCCCATATAGGGCACTACTTTAGAGTCCTATGGGCCCTGGTCAAAAGTAGTGCACTATATAGGGATTAGGCTGTGATCTGTGACAGCGTCCATGGCGTTCATTCGCTGCAACATCTCATCTTCCTCATCGCAGGTCAGTGGTTCGTTTGCATAATGTATACAGGTATTAGGATTTGTATCCCTATTGTTTGTTTGTTTGTTTGTTTGTTTTTACTAAACAGCATTTCCTTCTATTGTTTTTATTATAAAGCAGAAACCCTGTAGAGAGAAAGTGGAGTCTCTAAAACACTGCAGAGTCGTCTCGTCAGTCTGCTCTGTCAGAGTCGTCTCGTCAGTCTGCTCTGTCAGAGAGTCGTCTCGTCAGTCTGCTCTGTCAGAGAGTCGTCTCGTCAGTCTGCTCTGTCAGAGAGTCGTCTCGTCAGTCTGCTCTGTCAGAGAGTCGTCAGTCTGCTCTGTCAGAGAGTCGTCAGTCTGCTCTGTCAGAGAGTCGTCTCGTCAGTCTGCTCTGTCAGAGAGTCGTCTCGTCAGTCTGCTCTGTCAGAGAGTCGTCTCGTCAGTCTGCTCTGTCAGAGAGTCGTCTCGTCAGTCTGCTCTGTCAGAGAGTCGTCTCGTCAGTCTGCTCTGTCAGAGAGTCGTCTCGTCAGTCTGCTCTGTCAGAGAGTCGTCTCGTCAGTCTGCTCTGTCAGAGAGTCGTCTCGTCAGTCTGCTCTGTCAGAGAGTCGTCTCGTCAGTCTGCTCTGTCAGAGAGTCGTCTCGTCAGTCTGCTCTGTCAGAGAGTCGTCTCGTCAGTCTGCTCTGTCAGAGAGTCGTCAGTCTGCTCTGTCAGAGAGTCGTCTCGTCAGTCTGCTCTGTCAGAGAGTCGTCTCGTCAGTCTGCTCTGTCACCGCAGTCAGAGTCGTCAGTCTGCTCTGTCAGAGAGTCGTCTTGTCAGTCTGCTCTGTCACCGCAGTCAGAGTGTCGTCAGTCTGCGCTGTCAGAGAGTCGTCAGTCTGCTCTGTCAGAGAGTCGTCTCGTCAGTCTGCTCTGTCAGAGAGTCGTCTCGTCAGTCTGCTCTGTCAGAGAGTCGTCTCGTCAGTCTGCTCTGTCACCGCAGTCAGAGAGTCGTCAGTCTGCTCTGTCAGAGAGTCGTCTCGTCAGTCTGCTCTGTCACCGCAGTCAGAGAGTCGTCAGTCTGCTCTGTCAGAGAGTCGTCTCGTCAGTCTGCTCTGTCACCGCAGTCAGAGAGTCGTCAGTCTGCTCTGTCACCGCAGTCAGAGAGTCGTCAGTCTGCTCTGTCAGAGAGTCGTCTCGTCAGTCTGCTCTGTCACCGCAGTCAGAGAGTCGTCAGTCTGCTCTGTCAGAGAGTCGTCTCTGTCAGAGAGTCGTCTCGTCAGTCTGCTCTGTCACCGCAGTCAGAGAGTCGTCTCTGTCAGAGTCGTCTCGTCAGTCTGCTCTGTCACCGCTGCATGTGTTGTAGAGAGGGTTGTTGACATCAAGCTGTACAGCGCAGGTCAAGGGGTCAGATAACATACGCCCCAGCTCAATGTACAGGTACAGCCATAATCAAGGCACAAAGATCTACATGTGGATTTCTTTTTCTTTCAATAAAGTAGTTGTACAAAAGAATATTACATTTTACAATCTGTACAGGATACATCAAGAAGCCTTGTTCAGTCTGTACAGGATACATCAAGAAGCCTTGTTCAGTTCAGTACAAGTATTTTAAGAAACAAACAATAATGACTACATTTTCTCTCTTGACCCCCCCCCGCTCTGTCATAGAAGATGTGTCCCCCCCTCTGTCATAGAAGATGTGTCCCCCCCTCCTCTGTCGTAGAAGATGTGTCCCCTCTCTGTCGTAGAAGATGTGTCCCCCCCCTCTGTCATAGAAGATGTGTCCCCCCCTCCTCTGTCGTAGAAGATGTGTCCCCTCTCTGTCGTAGAAGATGTGTCCCCTCCTCTGTCATAGAAGATGTGTCCCCCCCTCCTCTGTCATAGAAGATGTGTCCCCCCCTCCTCTGTCGTAGAAGATGTGTCCCCTCTCTGTCGTAGAAGATGTGTCCCCCCTCTGTCGTAGAAGATGTGTCCCCCTCCTCTGTCATAGAAGATGTGTCCCCCTCCTCTGTCATAGAAGATGTGTCCCCCCCCTCTGTCATAGAAGATGTGTCCCCCCCTCTGTCATAGAAGATGTGTCCCCCCCTCTGTCATAGAAGATGTGTCCCCCCCTCTGTCATAGAAGATGTGTCCCCCTCCTCTGTCATAGAAGATGTGCCCCCCCCTCCTCTGTCGTAGAAGATGTGTCCCCCCCTCCTCTGTCGTAGAAGATGTGTCCCCCCCTCCTCTGTCATAGAAGATGTGTGTCCCCCCTCCTCTGTCATAGAAGATGTGTCCCCCCTCCTCTGTCATAGAAGATGTGTCCCCCCTCCTCTGTCATAGATGTGTCTCCCCCCTCCTCTGTCATAGAAGATGTGTCCCCCCCTCCTCTGTCATAGATGTGTCCCCCCTCCTCTGTCATAGATGTGTCCCCCCTCCTCTGTCATAGAAGATGTGTGTCCCCTCCTCTGTCATAGAAGATGTGTCCCCCCCTCCTCTGTCATAGAAGATGTGTCCCCCCCTCCTCTGTCATAGATGTGTCCCCCCTCCTCTGTCATAGATGTGTCCCCCCTCCTCTGTCATAGAAGATGTGTCCCCCCCTCCTCTGTCATAGAAGATGTGTCCCCCCCTCCTCTGTCATAGATGTGTCCCCCCTCCTCTGTCATAGATGTGTCCCCCTCCTCTGTCATAGAAGATGTGTCCCCCCCTCCTCTGTCATAGATGTGTCCCCCCCTCCTCTGTCATAGATGTGTCCCCCCTCCTCTGTCATAGATGTGTCCCCCCTCCTCTGTCATAGAAGATGTGTGTCCCCCTCTGTCATAGAAGATGTGTCCCCCCCTCCTCTGTCATAGAAGATGTGTCCCCCCCTCCTCTGTCATAGAAGATGTGTGTCCCCCCCCATCTGTCATAGAAGACACTGTTGAAGTCGGAAGTTTACATACACTTAGATTGGAGTCATTAAAACTCGTTTTTCAACCACTCCACCAATTTCTTGTTAACAAACTATAGTTTTGGCAAGTCGGTTAGGACATCTACTTCGTGCATGACACAAGTAATTTTTACAATTGTTGACAGACAGATTATTTCACTTATAATTCACTGTATCACAATTCCAGTGGGTCAGAAGTTTACATACACTAAGTTGACTGTGTCTTTAAACAGCTTGGAAAATTCCAGAAAATTATATCATGGCTTTAGAAGCTTCTGATAGGCTAATTGACATAATTTGTGTCAATTGGAGGTGTACCTGTGTATTTCAAGGCCTACCTTCAAACTCAATACCTCTTTGATTGACATCATGGGAAAATAAAAAGAAATCAGCCAAGACCTCAGAAAAAAATTGTAGACCTCCACAAGTCTGGTTCATCCTTGGGAGCAAATTCCAAACGCCTGAAGGTACCACGTTCATCTGTACAAACAATAATACGCAAGTATAAACACCATGGGACCACGCAGCCGTCATACCGCTCAGGAAGGAGACGCGTTCTGTTTCCTAGAGATGAACGTACTTTGGTGCGAAAAGTGCAAATCAATCCCAGAACAACAGCAAAGGACCTTGTGAAGATGCTGGAGGAAACAGGTACAAAAGTATCTATATCCACAGTAAAATGAGTCCTATATCAAAATAACCTGAAAGGCCGCTCAGCAAGGAAGAAGCCACTGCTCCAAAACCACCATAAAAAAGCCAGACTACGGTTTGCAACTGCACATGGGGACAAAGATCGTACTTTTTGGAGAAATGTCCTCTGGTCTGATGAAACAAAAATAGAACTGTTTGGCCATAATGACCATCGTTATGTTTCGAGGAAAAAGGGTGAGGCTTGCAAGCCGAAGAACACCATCCCAACCGTGAAGCACGGGGGTGGCAGCATCATGTTGTGGGGGTGCTTTGCTGCAGGAGGGACTGGTGCACTTCACAAAATAGATGGCATCATGAGGCAGGAAAATTATGTGGATATATTAAAGCAACATCTCAAGACATTGGTCAGGAAGTTAAAGCTTGGTCGCAAATGGGTCTTCCAAATGGATAATGACCCCAAGCATACTTCCAAAGTAGTGGCAAAATGGCTTAAGGACAACAAAGTCAAGGTATTGGAGTGGCCATCACAAAGCCCTGACCTCAATCCCATAAAAAATGTGTAGGCAGAACTGAACAAGTGAGTGCAAGCAAGGAGGCCTACAAACCTGACTCAGTTACACCAGCTCTGTCAGGAGGAATGGGCCAAAATTCACCCAATTTATTGTAGGAAGCTTGTGGAAGGCTACCCGAAACATTTGACCCAAGTTAAACAATTTAAAAAAGGCAATGCTACCAAATACTAATTGAGTGTATGTAAACCTCTGACCCACTGGGAATGTGATGAAATAAATAAAAGTTGAAATAAATCATTCTCTCTACTATTATTCTGACATTTCACATTCTTAAAATAAAGTGGTGATCCTAACTGACCTAAGACAGGGACTTTTTACTAGAATTAAATGTCAGGAATTGTGAACAACTGAGTTTAAATGTATTTGGCTAAGGTGTGTATGTAAACTTCCGACTTCAACTCTCGAAAAAGGATGGTTTTTGTTGACAGATCCGTGTGCTAGTTGTTGTTGTTGACAGATCCGTGTGCTCGTTGTTGTTGTTGACAGATCCGTGTGCTCGTTGTTGTTGTTGACAGATCCGTGTGCTAGTTGTTGTTGTTGACAGATCCGTGTGCTCGTTGTTGTTCCTTTAAGGGTGACGCGAGGCAGAACGCAGCGACAAGAGGTTAAGGGGAGCAGAGTTCAGTCCCCTTTCCTTTCTTCATTAAGTCGTTCGTTCCTTTCTTCATTACGTCGTTCGTTCCTTTCTTCATTAAGTCGTTCGTTCCTTTCTTCATTAAGTCGTTCGTTCCTTTCTTCATTAAGTCGTTCGGTCCTTTCCTTTTTGCCCCCCCCCCCCCCCTCCCTTCTCTCTTCCACCATTTTGTATCAGTCCTTCAAGGCCTCACACAACAGGAGGCCAGAGTCTCTCCATCCCTCCATCCCCTTAGTCCATCTGCAACTCGCAACACTATACAGTGTAAAACAGAGTTATAAATATTTTAATGCTACATTGTGTTTATACTTCCTTCAAAAAAATAAGGTATTAAGCAAACCTGATACAAAGTGCATTCTCTCTTTTGTCTTCGTCGTCTGTCTCGTCCTCCTCCCTCTCTCCATCATCAAGTTGTCTGTCATGTCACAGAGGAGAAGTAGAAGGATCGCTCTGATGGGGGGAGGGGGGAGTCAGGGGGTGATGCCAGCTCCAACTTGCAGGTGACTGCCTCTACGCTGAGGTCTTGAGGGGGTCTCTTCTCAAACACACACACACACCTACGCTGCCTCTAAACTGAGGTCTTGAGGGGTCTCTTCTCAAACAGACACACTGCCTCTAAACTGAGGTTTTGAGGGGGTCTCTTCTCAAACAGACACACTGCCTCTAAACTGAGGTTTTGAGGGGTCTCTTCTCAAACAGACACACTGCCTCTAAACTGAGGTTTTGAGGGGTCTCTTCTCAAACAGACACACTGCCTCTAAACTGAGGTTTTGAGGGGTCTCTTCTCAAACAGACACACTGCCTCTAAACTGAGGTCTTGAGGGGGTCTCTTCTCAAACAGACACACTGCCTCTAAACTGAGGTCTTGATGGGGTCTCTTCTCAAACAGACACACCTACACTGCCTCTAAACTGAGGTCTTGAGGGGGTCTCTTCTCAAACAGACACACCTACACTGCCTCTAAACTGAGGTTTTGAGGGGTCACTTCTCAAACAGACACACCTACACTGCCTCTAAACTGAGGTCTTGAGGGGTCTCTTCTCAAACAGACACACCTACACTGCCTCTAAACTGAGGTCTTGAGGGGTCTCTTCTCAAACAGACACACCTACACTGCCTCTAAACTGAGGTCTTGAGGGGTCTCTTCTCAAACAGACACACATACGCTGCCTCTAAACTGAGGTCTTGAGGGGGTCTCTTCTCAAACAGACACACTGCCTCTAAACTGAGGTCTTGAGGGGGTCTCTTCTCAAACAGACACACCTACACTGCCTCTAAACTGAGGTCTTGAGGGGGTCTCTTCTCAAACAGACACACCTACACTGCCTCTAAACTGAGGTCTTGAGGGGGTCTCTTCTCAAACAGACACATCTACGCTGCCTCTAAACTGAGATCTTGAGGGGGTCTCTTCTCAAACAGACACACTGCCTCTAAACTGAGATCTTGAGGGAGTCTCTTCTCAAACAGACACACCTACGCTGCCTCTAAACTGAGGTCTTGAGGGGTCTCTTCTCAAACAGACACGCTGCCTCTAAACTGAGATCTTGAGGGGCTCTCTTCTCAAACAGACACACCTACGCTGCCTCTAAACTGAGATCTTGAGGGGGTCTCTTCTCAAACAGACACACTGCCTCTAAACTGAGATCTTGAGGGAGTCTCTTCTCAAACAGACACACCTACACTGCCTCTAAACTGAGGTCTTGAGGGGGTCTCTTCTCAAACAGACACGCTGCCTCTAAACTGAGATCTTGAGGGGGTCTCTTCTCAAACAGACACACCTACACTGCCTCTAAACTGAGGTCTTGAGGGAGTCTCTTCTCAAACAGACACACCTACGCTGCCTCTAAACTGAGGTCTTGAGGGGGTCTCTTCTCACATTGCGTCCAAACATCACCACCTGCCCAGCTACCCAGTCCAGTCCAGTCCAGTCCGGTCAAGTCCAATGACAGAACAGAATGTGAGAAAGAGGAGGAGTCAGCCTCAGGCTTAGTGGAATGTTACAAATCAAATCAAGGCATTCAAGAGAGAAAAAGAAAAACACCCCAAAAGTTATTTTCCTTCCTTCCTTCCTTCCTTCCTTCCTTCCTTCCTTCCTATCAGTGAAAAGGAGGGATGAAACAGTCTCCAACAAAAGGACACGTTTTTCAAAAAAATAGGAAAAATAGGATGCCAGACTTCAGTAGTACTTCATAGAGGGGCGGGACAGGGGGCGGGACAAGGGGTGGGCCAAGGGGCGGGACAGGGGGCGGGACAAGGGGTGGGCCAAGGGGCGGGACAGGGGGCGGGACAGGGGGCGGGACACGGGGCGGGACACGGGGCGGGACAAGGGGCGGGTTGTTTTTTTGGGTTGAGGATGCAGAATGGTTGAATAAAATCCCAGAAGGCTTGATGGAGCTGTGTTTGTGTCTGTACTGTGTGTGTGTGTGTGTGTGTCTGTCCATCCGATCACAAGAGTTCGTACTGCCTCAGATGCATCCTCTGAATAATATCTCGACAGTCGTTGAAGACCCTCCTGATGTTCTCCGTGTCCACAGCGCAGGTGAAGTGGGGGTAGCAGTAGTGTCGGCCATCTCCACTGGCTGTGCTGATCCTCTGAGGAGGGGAGAGGTTAGATTAGGGTTATCCACCAGAGTATCAAGTATTACAAACAGCTATTCAAAAGTGGATTTTTAAATCAGTCTGTGTATTGGTTTCATCAATGTTAACACAACTGGTAGCCATTTTTCTGGTTATTTAAATCCCAGACTGTAGCTTTAAAAACAGACATTTCAACAGTAATTTTAAATACTTACCAGGAACTCGTCTCGGATGAAAAACTTAGCTCTTGTTACTTTTGGGTCTTCGCCAGGTTCAGGAGTCGCTGTAAAACACAGACAGAGTTACTGTAGAACAGAGACAGAGTTACTGTAGAACACAGACAACGTTGCTGTAAAACACAGACAGAGTTACTGTAGAACAGAGACAGAGTTGCTGTAGAACAGAGACAGAGTTACTGTAAAACACAGACAGAGTTCCTGTAGAACAGAGACAGTGCAGTAGACTGCCTACCTTCATGTGGTATGGTGTAGTACTGTAGTACTGCCTACCTTCATGTGGTATGGTGTAGTACTGTAGTACTGCCTACCTTCATGTGGTATGGTGTAGTACTGTAGACTGCCTACCTTCATGTGGTATGGTGTAGTACTGTAGTACTGCCTACCTTCATGTGGTATGGTGTAGTACTGCCTACCTTCATGTGGTATGGTGTAGTACTGTAGTACTGCCTACCTTCATGTGGTATGGTGTAGTACTGTAGTACTGCCTACCTTCATGTGGTATGGTGTAGTACTGTAGACTGCCTACCTTCATGTGGTATGGTGTAGTACTGCCTACCTTCATGTGGTATGGTGTAGTACTGTAGTACTGCCTACCTTCATGTGGTATGGTGTAGTACTGCCTACCTTCATCTGGTATGGTGTAGTACTGTAGTACTGCCTACCTTCATGTGGTATGGTGTAGTACTGTAGACTGCCTACCTTCATGTGGTATGGTGTAGTACTGTAGACTGCCTACCTTCATGTGGTATGGTGTAGTACTGCCTACCTTCATGTGGTATGGTGTAGTACTGTAGACTGCCTACCTTCATGTGGTATGGTGTAGTACTGTAGACTGCCTACCTTCATGTGGTATGGTGTAGTACTGCCTACCTTCATGTGGTATGGTGTAGTACTGCCTACCTTCATGTGGTATGGTGTAGTACTGTAGTACTGCCTACCTTCATGTGGTATGGTGTAGTACTGTAGACTGCCTACCTTCATGTGGTATGGTGTAGTACTGTAGTACTGCCTATCTTCATGTGGTATGGTGTAGTACTGTAGTACTGCCTACCTTCATGTGGTATGGTGTAGTACTGTAGTACTGCCTACCTTCATGTGGTATGGTGTAGTACTGTAGTACTGCCTACCTTCATGTGGTATGGTGTAGTACTGTAGTACTGCCTACCTTCATGTGGTATGGTGTAGTACTGTAGTACTGCCTACCTTCATGTGGTATGGTGTAGTACTGTAGACTGCCTACCTTCATGTGGTATGGTGTAGTACTGTAGACTGCCTACCTTCATGTGGTATGGTGTAGTACTGCCTACCTTCATGTGGTATGGTGTAGTACTGTAGTACTGCCTATCTTCATGTGGTATGGTGTAGTACTGTAGTACTGCCTACCTTCATGTGGTATGGTGTAGTACTGCCTACCTTCATGTGGTATGGTGTAGTACTGTAGTACTGCCTACCTTCATGTGGTATGGTGTAGTACTGTAGTACTGCCTACCTTCATGTGGTATGGTGTAGTACTGTAGACTGCCTACCTTCATGTGGTATGGTGTAGTACTGCCTACCTTCATGTGGTATGGTGTAGTACTGTAGTACTGCCTACCTTCATGTGGTATGGTGTAGTACTGTAGTACTGCCTACCTTCATGTGGTATGGTGTAGTACTGTAGACTGCCTACCTTCATGTGGTATGGTGTAGTACTGTAGACTGCCTACCTTCATGTGGTATGGTGTAGTACTGTAGTACTGCCTACCTTCATGTGGTATGGTGTAGTACTGTAGACTGCCTACCTTCATGTGGTATGGTGTAGTACTGCCTACCTTCATGTGGTATGGTGTAGTACTGCCTACCTTCATGTGGTATGGTGTAGTACTGCCTACCTTCATGTGGTATGGTGTAGTACTGTAGTACTGCCTACCTTCATCTGGTATGGTGTAGTACTGTAGACTGCCTACCTTCATGTGGTATGGTGTAGTACTGTAGTACTGCCTACCTTCATGTGGTATGGTGTAGTACTGTAGTACTGCCTACCTTCATGTGGTATGGTGTAGTACTGCCTACCTTCATGTGGTATGGTGTAGTACTGTAGACTGCCTACCTTCATGTGGTATGGTGTAGTACTGTAGACTGCCTACCTTCATGTGGTATGGTGTAGTACTGTAGTACTGCCTACCTTCATGTGGTATGGTGTAGTACTGCCTACCTTCATGTGGTATGGTGTAGTACTGTAGACTGCCTACCTTCATGTGGTATGGTGTAGTACTGCCTACCTTCATGTGGTATGGTGTAGTACTGTAGTACTGCCTACCTTCATGTGGTATGGTGTAGTACTGTAGTACTGCCTACCTTCATGTGGTATGGTGTAGTACTGTAGTACTGCCTACCTTCATGTGGTATGGTGTAGTACTGTAGACTGCCTACCTTCATGTGGTATGGTGTAGTACTGTAGTACTGCCTACCTTCATGTGGTATGGTGTAGTACTGTAGTACTGCCTACCTTCATGTGGTATGGTGTAGTACTGTAGTACTGCCTACCTTCATGTGGTATGGTGTAGTACTGCCTACCTTCATGTGGTATGGTGTAGTACTGTAGACTGCCTACCTTCATGTGGTATGGTGTAGTACTGTAGACTGCCTACCTTCATGTGGTATGGTGTAGTACTGCCTACCTTCATGTGGTATGGTGTAGTACTGCCTACCTTCATGTGGTATGGTGTAGTACTGCCTACCTTCATGTGGTATGGTGTAGTACTGTAGACTGCCTACCTTCATGTGGTATGGTGTAGTACTGTAGACTGCCTACCTTCATGTGGTATGGTGTAGTACTGTAGTACTGCCTACCTTCATGTGGTATGGTGTAGTACTGTAGTACTGCCTACCTTCATGTGGTATGGTGTAGTACTGCCTACCTTCATGTGGTATGGTGTAGTACTGTAGACTGCCTACCTTCATGTGGTATGGTGTAGTACTGCCTACCTTCATGTGGTATGGTGTAGTACTGTAGTACTGCCTACCTTCATGTGGTATGGTGTAGTACTGTAGTACTGCCTACCTTCATGTGGTATGGTGTAGTACTGTAGTACTGCCTACCTTCATGTGGTATGGTGTAGTACTGTAGTACTGCCTACCTTCATGTGGTATGGTGTAGTACTGTAGTACTGCCTACCTTCATGTGGTATGGTGTAGTACTGTAGTACTGCCTACCTTCATGTGGTATGGTGTAGTACTGTAGTACTGCCTACCTTCATGTGGTATGGTGTAGTACTGCCTACCTTCATGTGGTATGGTTTAGTACTGTAGACTGCCTACCTTCATGTGGTATGGTGTAGTACTGTAGTACTGCCTACCTTCATGTGGTATGGTGTAGTACTGTAGTACTGCCTACCTTCATGTGGTATGGTGTAGTACTGTAGTACTGCCTACCTTCATGTGGTATGGTGTAGTAATGTAGACTGCCTACCTTCATGTGGTATGGTGTAGTACTGTAGACTGCCTACCTTCATGTGGTATGGTGTAGTACTGTAGTACTGCCTACCTTCATGTGGTATGGTGTAGTACTGTAGTACTGCCTACCTTCATGTGGTATGGTGTAGTACTAGCTACCTTCATGTGGTATGGTGTAGTACTGTAGACTGCCTACCTTCATGTGGTATGGTGTAGTACTGTAGTACTGCCTACCTTCATGTGGTATGGTGTAGTACTGTAGTACTGCCTACCTTCATGTGGTATGGTGTAGTACTGTAGGCTGCCTACCTTCATGTGGTATGGTGTAGTACTGTAGTACTGCCTACCTTCATGTGGTATGGTGTAGTACTGTAGACTGCCTACCTTCATGTGGTATGGTGTAGTACTGTAGACTGCCTACCTTCATGTGGTATGGTGTAGTACTGTAGTACTGCCTACCTTCATGTGGTATGGTGTAGTACTGTAGTACTGCCTACCTTCATGTGGTATGGTGTAGTACTGTAGTACTGCCTACCTTCATGTGGTATGGTGTAGTACTGTAGTACTGCCTACCTTCATGTGGTATGGTGTAGTACTGTAGTACTGCCTACCTTCATGTGGTATGGTGTAGTACTGTAGGCTGCCTACCTTCATGTGGTATGGTGTAGTACTGTAGACTGCCTACCTTCATGTGGTATGGTGTAGTACTGTAGTACTGCCTACCTTCATGTGGTATGGTGTAGTACTGTAGACTGCCTACCTTCATGTGGTATGGTGTAGTACTGCCTACCTTCATGTGGTATGGTGTAGTACTGTAGGCTGCCTACCTTCATGTGGTATGGTGTAGTACTGTAGTACTGCCTACCTTCATGTGGTATGGTGTAGTACTGTAGTACTGCCTACCTTCATGTGGTATGGTGTAGTACTGCCTACCTTCATGTGGTATGGTGTAGTACTGTAGACTGCCTACCTTCATGTGGTATGGTGTAGTACTGCCTACCTTCATGTGGTATGGTGTAGTACTGTAGTACTGCCTACCTCCATGTGGTATGGTGTAGTACTGTAGTACTGCCTACCTTCATGTGGTATGGTGTAGTACTGTAGTACTGCCTACCTTCATGTGGTATGGTGTAGTACTGTAGACTGCCTACCTTCATGTGGTATGGTGTAGTACTGTAGTACTGCCTACCTTCATGTGGTTTGGTGTAGTACTGTAGACTGCCTACCTTCATGTGGTATGGTGTAGTACTGTAGACTGCCTACCTTCATGTGGTATGGTGTAGTACTGTAGGCTGCCTACCTTCATGTGGTATGGTGTAGTACTGTAGTACTGCCTACCTTCATGTGGTATGGTGTAGTACTGTAGACTGCCTACCTTCATGTGGTATGGTGTAGTACTGTAGTACTGCCTACCTTCATGTGGTATGGTGTAGTACTGTAGTACTGCCTATCTTCATGTGGTATGGTGTAGTACTGTAGACTGCCTACCTTCATGTGGTATGGTGTAGTACTGTAGACTGCCTACCTTCATGTGGTATGGTGTAGTACTGTAGTACTGCCTACCTTCATGTGGTATGGTGTAGTACTGTAGACTGCCTACCTTCATGTGGTATGGTGTAGTACTGCCTACCTTCATGTGGTATGGTGTAGTACTGTAGTACTGCCTACCTTCATGTGGTATGGTGTAGTACTGTAGACTGCCTACCTTCATGTGGTATGGTGTAGTACTGTAGACTGCCTACCTTCATGTGGTATGGTGTAGTACTGCCTACCTTCATGTGGTATGGTGTAGTACTGTAGTACTGCCTACCTTCATGTGGTATGGTGTAGTACTGCCTACCTTCATGTGGTATGGTGTAGTACTGTAGACTGCCTACCTTCATGTGGTATGGTGTAGTACTGTAGTACTGCCTACCTTCATGTGGTATGGTGTAGTACTGTAGTACTGCCTACCTTCATGTGGTATGGTGTAGTACTGTAGACTGCCTACCTTCATGTGGTATGGTGTAGTACTGTAGTACTGCCTACCTTCATGTGGTATGGTGTAGTACTGTAGACTGCCTACCTTCATGTGGTATGGTGTAGTACTGCCTACCTTCATGTGGTATGGTGTAGTACTGTAGACTGCCTACCTTCATGTGGTATGGTGTAGTACTGTAGACTGCCTACCTTCATGTGGTATGGTGTAGTACTGTAGACTGCCTACCTTCATGTGGTATGGTGTAGTACTGTAGACTGCCTACCTTCATGTGGTATGGTGTAGTACTGTAGTACTGCCTACCTTCATGTGGTATGGTGTAGTACTATAGACTGCCTACCTTCATGTGGTATGGTGTAGTACTGTAGACTGCCTACCTTCATGTGGTATGGTGTAGTACTGTAGTACTGCCTACCTTCATGTGGTATGGTGTAGTACTGTAGACTGCCTACCTTCATGTGGTATGGTGTAGTACTGTAGTACTGCCTACCTTCATGTGGTATGGTGTAGTACTGCCTACCTTCATGTGGTATGGTGTAGTACTGTAGGCTGCCTACCTTCATGTGGTATGGTGTAGTACTGTAGTACTGCCTACCTTCATGTGGTATGGTGTAGTACTGTAGACTGCCTACCTTCATGTGGTATGGTGTAGTACTGTAGACTGCCTACCTTCATGTGGTATGGTGTAGTACTGCCTACCTTCATCTGGTATGGTGTAGTACTGTAGACTGCCTACCTTCATGTGGTATGGTGTAGTACTGTAGTACTGCCTACCTTCATGTGGTATGGTGTAGTACTGTAGTACTGCCTACCTTCATGTGGTATGGTGTAGTACTGTAGACTGCCTACCTTAATGTGGTATAGTGTAGTACTGTAGACTGCCTACCTTCATGTGGTATGGTGTAGTACTGTCTACCTTCATGTGGTATGGTGTAGTACTGTAGACTGCCTACCTTCATGTGGTATGGTGTAGTACTGCCTACCTTCATGTGGTATGGTGTAGTACTGCCTACCTTCATGTGGTATGGTGTAGTACTGTAGACTGCCTACCTTCATGTGGTATGGTGTAGTACTGTAGTACTGCCTACCTTCATGTGGTATGGTGTAGTACTGTAGTACTGCCTACCTTCATGTGGTATGGTGTAGTACTGTAGTACTGCCTACCTTCATGTGGTATGGTGTAGTACTGTAGACTGCCTACCTTCATGTGGTATGGTGTAGTACTGTAGTACTGCCTACCTTCATGTGGTATGGTGTAGTACTGTAGACTGCCTACCTTCATGTGGTATGGTGTAGTACTGTAGTACTGCCTACCTTCATGTGGTATGGTGTAGTACTGTAGTACTGCCTACCTTCATGTGGTATGGTGTAGTACTGCCTACCTTCATGTGGTATGGTGTAGTACTGTAGTACTGCCTACCTTCATGTGGTATGGTGTAGTACTGTAGTACTGCCTACCTTCATGTGGTATGGTGTAGTACTGTAGTACTGCCTACCTTCATCTGGTATGGTGTAGTACTGTAGTACTGCCTACCTTCATGTGGTATGGTGTAGTACTGTAGTACTGCCTACCTTCATCTGGTATGGTGTAGTACTGTAGGCTGCCTACCTTCATGTGGTATGGTGTAGTACTGTAGTACTGCCTACCTTCATGTGGTATGGTGTAGTACTGTAGTACTGCCTACCTTCATGTGGTATGGTGTAGTACTGCCTACCTTCATGTGGTATGGTGTAGTACTGTAGACTGCCTACCTTCATGTGGTATGGTGTAGTACTGTAGTACTGCCTACCTTCATGTGGTATGGTGTAGTACTGCCTACCGTCAGGTGGTATGGTGTAGTACTGTAGACTGCCTACCTTCATGTGGTATGGTGTAGTACTGTAGACTGCCTACCTTCATGTGGTATGGTGTAGTACTGCCTACCTTCATGTGGTATGGTGTAGTACTGTAGGCTGCCTACCTTCATGTGGTATGGTGTAGTACTGTAGGCTGCCTACCTTCATGTGGTATGGTGTAGTACTGCCTACCTTCATGTGGTATGGTGTAGTACTGTAGTATTGCCTACCTTCATGTGGTATGGTGTAGTACTGTAGTACTGCCTACCTTCATGTGGTATGGTGTAGTACTGTAGTACTGCCTACCTTCATGTGGTATGGTGTAGTACTGCCTACCTTCATGTGGTATGGTGTAGTACTGTAGTACTGCCTACCTTCATGTGGTATGGTGTAGTACTGCCTACCTTCATGTGGTATGGTGTAGTACTGTAGTACTGCCTACCTTCATGTGGTATGGTGTAGTACTGTAGTACTGCCTACCTTCATGTGGTATGGTGTAGTACTGCCTACCTTCATGTGGAATGGTGTAGTACTGTAGTACTGCCTACCTTCATGTGGTATGGTGTAGTACTGTAGACTGCCTACCTTCATGTGGTATGGTGTAGTACTGTAGTACTGCCTACCTTCATGTGGTATGGTGTAGTACTGTAGTACTGCCTACCTTCATGTGGTATGGTGTAGTACTGTAGACTGCCTACCTTCATGTGGTATGGTGTAGTACTGTAGACTGCCTACCATCATGTGGTATGGTGTAGTACTGCCTACCTTCATGTGGTATGGTGTAGTACTGCCTACCTTCATGTGGTATGGTGTAGTACTGTAGTACTGCCTACCTTCATGTGGTATGGTGTAGTACTGCCTCCCTTCATGTGGAATGGTGTAGTACTGTAGTACTGCCTACCTTCATGTGGTATGGTGTAGTACTGTAGACTGCCTACCTTCATGTGGTATGGTGTAGTACTGTAGTACTGCCTACCTTCATGTGGTATGGTGTAGTACTGTAGTACTGCCTACCTTCATGTGGTATGGTGTAGTACTGTAGTACTGCCTACCTTCATGTGGTATGGTGTAGTACTGCCTACCTTCATGTGGTATGGTGTAGTACTGTAGTACTGCCTACCTTCATGTGGTATGGTGTAGTACTGTAGTACTGCCTACCTTCATGTGGTATGGTGTAGTACTGTAGACTGCCTACCTTCATGTGGTATGGTGTAGTACTGCCTACCTTCATGTGGTATGGTGTAGTACTGTAGACTGCCTACCTTCATGTGGTATGGTGTAGTACTGTAGACTGCCTACCTTCATGTGGTATGGTGTAGTACTCTAGTACTGCCTACCTTCATGTGGTATGGTGTAGTACTGTAGTACTGCCTACCTTCATGTGGTATGGTGTAGTACTGCCTACCTTCATGTGGTATGGTGTAGTACTGTAGTACTGCCTACCTTCATGTGGTATGGTGTAGTACTGCCTACCTTCATCTGGTATGGTGTAGTACTGCCTACCTTCATGTGGTATGGTGTAGTACTGTAGTACTGCCTACCTTCATGTGGTATGGTGTAGTACTGTAGACTGCCTACCTTCATGTGGTATGGTGTAGTACTGTAGTACTGCCTACCTTCATGTGGTATGGTGTAGTACTGCCTACCTTCATGTGGTATGGTGTAGTACTGTAGTACTGCCTACCTTCATGTGGTATGGTGTAGTACTGCCTACCTTCATGTGGTATGGTGTAGTACTGCCTACCTTCATGTGGTATGGTGTAGTACTGTAGTACTGCCTACCTTCATTTGGTATGGTGTAGTACTGTAGTACTGCCTACCTTCATGTGGTATGGTGTAGTACTGCCTACCTTCATGTGGTATGGTGTAGTACTGCCTACCTTCATGTGGTATGGTGTAGTACTGTAGTACTGCCTACCTTCATGTGGTATGGTGTAGTACTGTAGACTGCCTACCTTCATGTGGTATGGTGTAGTACTGTAGTACTGCCTACCTTCATGTGGTATGGTGTAGTACTGCCTACCTTCATGTGGTATGGTGTAGTACTGTAGTACTGCCTACCTTCATGTGGTATGGTGTAGTACTGCCTACCTTCATCTGGTATGGTGTAGTACTGCCTACCTTCATGTGGTATGGTGTAGTACTGTAGGCTGCCTACCTTCATGTGGTATGGTGTAGTACTGTAGGCTGCCTAACTTCATGTGGTATGGTGTAGTACTGTAGTACTGCCTACCTTCATCTGGTATGGTGTAGTACTGCCTACCTTCATGTGGTATGGTGTAGTACTGTAGTACTGCCTACCTTCATGTGGTATGGTGTAGTACTGTAGTACTGCCTACCTTCATTTGGTATGGTGTAGTACTGTAGACTGCCTACCTTCATGTGGTATGGTGTAGTACTGTAGTACTGCCTACCTTCATGTGGTATGGTGTAGTACTGTAGGCTGCCTACCTTCATGTGGTATGGTGTAGTACTGTAGGCTGCCTACCTTCATGTGGTATGGTGTAGTACTGCCTACCTTCATGTGGTATGGTGTAGTACTGTAGTACTGCCTACCTTCATGTGGTATGGTGTAGTACTGTAGACTGCCTACCTTCATGTGGTATGGTGTAGTACTGTAGACTGCCTACCTTCATGTGGTATGGTGTAGTACTGCCTACCTTCATGTGGTATGGTGTAGTACTGTAGACTGCCTACCTTCATGTGGTATGGTGTAGTACTGTAGTACTGCCTACCTTCATGTGGTATGGTGTAGTACTGTAGACTGCCTACCTTCATGTGGTATGGTGTAGTACTGTAGACTGCCTACCTTCATGTGGTATGGTGTAGTACTGTAGACTGCCTACCTTCATGTGGTATGGTGTAGTACTGCCTACCTTCATGTGGTATGGTGTAGTACTGCCTACCTTCATGTGGTATAGTGTAGTACTGTAGACTGCCTACCTTCATGTGGTATGGTGTAGTACTGCCTACCTTCATGTGGTATGGTGTAGTACTGTAGTACTGGCTACCTTCATGTGGTATGGTGTAGTACTGTAGTACTGCCTACCTTCATGTGGTATGGTGTAGTACTGCCTACCTTCATGTGGTATGGTGTAGTACTGTAGACTGCCTACCTTCATGTGGTATGGTGTAGTACTGTAGTACTGCCTACCTTCATGTGGTATGGTGTAGTACTGCCTACCTTCATGTGGTATGGTGTAGTACTGTAGTACTGGCTACCTTCATGTGGTATGGTGTAGTACTGTAGACTGCCTACCTTCATGTGGTATGGTGTAGTACTGTAGTACTGCCTACCTTCATGTGGTATGGTGTAGTACTGTAGACTGCCTACCTTCATGTGGTATGGTGTAGTACTGTAGTACTGCCTACCTTCATGTGGTATGGTGTAGTACTGCCTACCTTCATGTGGTATGGTGTAGTACTGTAGTACTGCCTACCTTCATGTGGTATGGTGTAGTACTGCCTACCTTCATGTGGTATGGTGTAGTACTGTAGTACTGCCTACCTTCATGTGGTATGGTGTAGTACTGTAGTACTGCCTACCTTCATGTGGTATGGTGTAGTACTGTAGTACTGCCTACCTTCATGTGGTATGGTGTAGTACTGTAGTACTGCCTACCTTCATGTGGTATGGTGTAGTACTGTAGACTGCCTACCTTCATGTGGTATGGTGTAGTACTGTAGTACTGCCTACCTTCATGTGGTATGGTGTAGTACTGCCTACCTTCATGTGGTATGGTGTAGTACTGTAGACTGCCTACCTTCATGTGGTATGGTGTAGTACTGCCTACCTTCATGTGGTATGGTGTAGTACTGTAGACTGCCTACCTTCATGTGGTATGGTGTAGTACTGTAGTACTGCCTACCTTCATGTGGTATGGTGTAGTACTGTAGTACTGTCTACCTTCATGTGGTATGGTGTAGTACTGTAGTACTGCCTACCTTCATGTGGTATGGTGTAGTACTGTAGACTGCCTACCTTCATGTGGTATGGTGTAGTACTGTAGACTGCCTACCTTCATGTGGTATGGTGTAGTACTGTAGTACTGCCTACCTTCATGTGGTATGGTGTAGTACTGCCTACCTTCATGTGGTATGGTGTAGTACTGTAGTACTGCCTACCTTCATGTGGTATGGTGTAGTACTGTAGACTGCCTACCTTCATGTGGTATGGTGTAGTACTGCCTACCTTCATGTGGTATGGTGTAGTACTGCCTATTTCATGTGGTATGGTGTAGTACTGTAGTACTGCCTATCTTCATGTGGTATGGTGTAGTACTGTAGTACTGCCTACCTTCATGTAGTATGGTGTAGTACTGCCTACCTTCATGTGGTATGGTGTAGTACTGTAGACTGCCTACCTTCATGTGGTATGGTGTAGTACTGTAGTACTGCCTACCTTCATGTGGTATGGTGTAGTACTGCCTACCTTCATGTGGTATGGTGTAGTACTGTAGACTGCCTACCTTCATGTGGTATGGTGTAGTACTGTAGTACTGCCTACCTTCATGTGGTATGGTGTAGTACTGTAGACTGCCTACCTTCATGTGGTATGGTGTAGTACTGCCTACCTTCATGTGGTATGGTGTAGTACTGTAGACTGCCTACCTTCATGTGTTATGGTGTAGTACTGTAGTACTGCCTACCTTCATGTGGTAT
The DNA here is from genome assembly GCF_029448725.1 of Salvelinus fontinalis. Classification (NCBI taxonomy): domain Eukaryota; kingdom Metazoa; phylum Chordata; class Actinopteri; order Salmoniformes; family Salmonidae; genus Salvelinus; species Salvelinus fontinalis. Next base: position 4,394,117 of record NC_074690.1, read on the forward strand.
GGTGTAGTACTGTAGTACTGCCTACCTTCATGTGGTATGGTGTAGTACTGTAGACTGCCTACCTTCATGTGGTATGGTGTAGTACTGTAGTACTGCCTACCTTCATGTGGTATGGTGTAGTACTGTAGTACTGTCTACCTTCATGTGGTATGGTGTAGTACTGTAGTACTGCCTACCTTCATGTGGTATGGTGTAGTACTGTAGACTGCCTACCTTCATGTGGTATGGTGTAGTACTGTAGTACTGCCTACCTTCATGTGGTATGGTGTAGTACTGCCTACCTTCATGTGGTATGGTGTAGTACTGCCTACCTTCATGTGGTATGGTGTAGTACTGTAGACTGCCTACCTTCATGTGGTATGGTGTAGTACTGCCTACCTTCATGTGGTATGGTGTAGTACTGTAGACTGCCTACCTTCATGTGGTATGGTGTAGTACTGTAGTACTGCCTACCTTCATGTGGTATGGTGTAGTACTGCCTACCTTCATGTGGTATGGTGTAGTACTGCCTACCTTCATGTGGTATGGTGTAGTACTGCCTACCTTCATGTGGTATGGTGTAGTACTGTAGTACTGCCTACCTTCATGTGGTATGGTGTAGTACTGCCTACCTTCATGTGGTATGGTGTAGTACTGTAGACTGCCTACCTTCATGTGGTATGGTGTAGTACTGTAGACTGCCTACCTTCATGTGGTATGGTGTAGTACTGTAGACTGCCTACCTTCATGTGGTATGGTGTAGTACTGCCTACCTTCATGTGGTATGGTGTAGTACTGCCTACCTTCATGTGGTATGGTGTAGTACTGTAGACTGCCTACCTTCATGTGGTATGGTGTAGTACTGTAGTACTGCCTACCTTCATGTGGTATGGTGTAGTACTGTAGTACTGCCTACCTTCATGTGGTATGGTGTAGTACTGTAGACTGCCTACCTTCATGTGGTATGGTGTAGTACTGTAGGCTGCCTACCTTCATGTGGTATGGTGTAGTACTGTAGTACTGCCTACCTTCATGTGGTATGGTGTAGTACTGCCTACCTTCATGTGGTATGGTGTAGTACTGTAGACTGCCTACCTTCATGTGGTATGGTGTAGTACTGCCTACCTTCATGTGGTATGGTGTAGTACTGTAGACTGCCTACCTTCATGTGGTATGGTGTAGTACTGTAGTACTGCCTACCTTCATGTGGTATGGTGTAGTACTGTAGACTGCCTACCTTCATGTGGTATGGTGTAGTACTGTAGACTGCCTACCTTCATGTGGTATGGTGTAGTACTGCCTACCTTCATGTGGTATGGTGTAGTACTGTAGACTGCCTACCTTCATGTGGTATGGTGTAGTACTGTAGACTGCCTACCTTCATGTGGTATGGTGTAGTACTGCCTACCTTCATGTGGTATGGTGTAGTACTGTAGTACTGCCTACCTTCATGTGGTATGGTGTAGTACTGTAGACTGCCTACCTTCATGTGGTATGGTGTAGTACTGTAGTACTGCCTACCTTCATGTGGTATGGTGTAGTACTGTAGTACTGCCTACCTTCATGTGGTATGGTGTAGTACTGCCTACCTTCATGTGGTATGGTGTAGTACTGTAGACTGCCTACCTTCATGTGGTATGGTGTAGTACTGTAGACTGCCTACCTTCATGTGGTATGGTGTAGTACTGTAGTACTGCCTACCTTCATTTGGTATGGTGTAGTACTGTAGTACTGCCTACCTTCATGTGGTATGGTGTAGTACTGTAGTACTGCCTACCTTCATGTGGTATGGTGTAGTACTGCCTACCTTCATGTGGTATGGTGTAGTACTGCCTACCATCATGTGGTATGGTGTAGTACTGTAGACTGCCTACCATCATGTGGTATGGTGTAGTACTGCCTACCTTCATGTGGTATGGTGTAGTACTGTAGACTGCCTACCTTCATGTGGTATGGTGTAGTACTGTAGACTGCCTACCTTCATGTGGTATGGTGTAGTACTGTAGTACTGCCTACCTTCATGTGGTATGGTGTAGTACTGTAGACTGCCTACCATCATGTGGTATGGTGTAGTACTGCCTACCTTCATGTGGTATGGTGTAGTACTGCCTACCTTCATGTGGTATGGTGTAGTACTGTAGTACTGCCTACCTTCATGTGGTATGGTGTAGTACTGCCTACCTTCATGTGGTATGGTGTAGTACTGTAGGCTGCCTACCTTCATGTGGTATGGTGTAGTACTGTAGGCTGCCTACCTTCATGTGGTATGGTGTAGTACTGTAGACTGCCTACCTTCATGTGGTATGGTGTAGTACTGTAGTACTGCCTACCTTCATGTGGTATGGTGTAGTACTGTAGTACTGCCTACCTTCATGTGGTATGGTGTAGTACTGCCTACCTTCATGTGGAATGGTGTAGTGCTGTAGACTGCCTACCTTCATGTGGTATGGTGTAGTACTCTAGTACTGCCTACCTTCATGTGGTATGGTGTAGTACTGTAGTACTGCCTACCTTCATGTGGTATGGTGTAGTACTGCCTACCTTCATGTGGTATGGTGTAGTACTGCCTACCTTCATGTGGTATGGTGTAGTACTGCCTACCTTCATGTGGTATGGTATAGTACTGTAGTACTGCCTACCTTCATGTGGTATGGTGTAGTACTGCCTACCTTCATCTGGTATGGTGTAGTACTGCCTACCTTCATGTGGTATGGTGTAGTACTGTAGTACTGCCTACCTTCATGTGGTATGGTGTAGTACTGCCTACCTTCATGTGGTATGGTGTAGTACTGCCTACCTTCATGTGGTATGGTGTAGTACTGTCTACCTTCATGTGGTATGGTGTAGTACTGTAGTACTGCCTACCTTCATGTGGTATGGTGTAGTACTGTAGTACTGCCTATCTTCATGTGGTATGGTGTAGTACTGCCTACCTTCATGTGGTATGGTGTAGTACTGTAGACTGCCTACCTTCATGTGGTATGGTGTAGTACTGTAGTACTGCCTACCTTCATGTGGTATGGTGTAGTACTGTAGGCTGCCTACCTTCATGTGGTATGGTGTAGTACTGTAGTACTGCCTACCTTCATGTGGTATGGTGTAGTACTGTAGACTGCCTACCTTCATGTGGTATGGTGTAGTACTGCCTACCTTCATGTGGTATGGTGTAGTACTGTAGTACTGCCTACCTTCATGTGGTATGGTGTAGTACTGTAGTACTGCCTACCTTCATGTGGTATGGTGTAGTACTGTAGTACTGCCTACCTTCATGTGGTATGGTGTAGTACTGCCTACCTTCATGTGGTATGGTGTAGTACTGCCTACCTTCATGTGGTATGGTGTAGTACTGTAGTACTGCCTACCTTCATGTGGTATGGTGTAGTACTGTAGTACTGCCTACCTTCATGTGGTATGGTGTAGTACTGCCTACCTTCATGTGGTATGGTGTAGTACTGTAGTACTGCCTACCTTCATGTGGTATGGTGTAGTACTGCCTACCTTCATGTGGTATGGTGTAGTACTGCCTACCTTCATGTGGTATGGTGTAGTACTGTAGTACTGCCTACCTTCATGTGGTATGGTGTAGTACTGTAGTACTGCCTACCTTCATGTGGTATGGTGTAGTACTGTAGTACTGCCTACCTTCATGTGGTATGGTGTAGTACTGTAGTACTGCCTACCTTCATTTGGTATGGTGTAGTACTGTAGACTGCCTACCTTCATGTGGTATGGTGTAGTACTGTAGTACTGCCTACCTTCATGTGGTATGGTGTAGTACTGTAGGCTGCCTACCTTCATGTGGTATGGTGTAGTACTGTAGGCTGCCTACCTTCATGTGGTATGGTGTAGTACTGCCTACCTTCATGTGGTATGGTGTAGTACTGTAGACTGCCTACCTTCATGTGGTATGGTGTAGTACTGTAGACTGCCTACCTTCATGTGGTATGGTGTAGTACTGCCTACCTTCATGTGGTATGGTGTAGTACTGTAGACTGCCTACCTTCATGTGGTATGGTGTAGTACTGTAGTACTGCCTACCTTCATGTGGTATGGTGTAGTACTGTAGACTGCCTACCTTCATGTGGTATGGTGTAGTACTGCCTACCTTCATGTGGTATGGTGTAGTACTGTAGACTGCCTACCTTCATGTGGTATGGTGTAGTACTGCCTACCTTCATGTGGTATGGTGTAGTACTGCCTACCTTCATGTGGTATAGTGTAGTACTGTAGACTGCCTACCTTCATGTGGTATGGTGTAGTACTGCCTACCTTCATGTGGTATGGTGTAGTACTGTAGTACTGGCTACCTTCATGTGGTATGGTGTAGTACTGTAGTACTGCCTACCTTCATGTGGTATGGTGTAGTACTGCCTACCTTCATGTGGTATGGTGTAGTACTGTAGACTGCCTACCTTCATGTGGTATGGTGTAGTACTGTAGTACTGCCTACCTTCATGTGGTATGGTGTAGTACTGCCTACCTTCATGTGGTATGGTGTAGTACTGTAGTACTGGCTACCTTCATGTGGTATGGTGTAGTACTGTAGACTGCCTACCTTCATGTGGTATGGTGTAGTACTGTAGTACTGCCTACCTTCATGTGGTATGGTGTAGTACTGTAGACTGCCTACCTTCATGTGGTATGGTGTAGTACTGTAGTACTGCCTACCTTCATGTGGTATGGTGTAGTACTGTAGTACTGCCTACCTTCATGTGGTATGGTGTAGTACTGCCTACCTTCATGTGGTATGGTGTAGTACTGTAGTACTGCCTACCTTCATGTGGTATGGTGTAGTACTGTAGTACTGCCTACCTTCATGTGGTATGGTGTAGTACTGTAGTACTGCCTACCTTCATGTGGTATGGTGTAGTACTGCCTACCTTCATGTGGTATGGTGTAGTACTGTAGACTGCCTACCTTCATGTGGTATGGTGTAGTACTGTAGTACTGCCTACCTTCATGTGGTATGGTGTAGTACTGCCTACCTTCATGTGGTATGGTGTAGTACTGCCTACCTTCATGTGGTATGGTGTAGTACTGCCTACCTTCATGTGGTATGGTGTAGTACTGTAGACTGCCTACCTTCATGTGGTATGGTGTAGTACTGCCTACCTTCATGTGGTATGGTGTAGTACTGCCTACCTTCATGTGGTATGGTGTAGTACTGCCTATCTTCATGTGGTATGGTGTAGTACTGTAGTACTGCCTATCTTCATGTGGTATGGTGTAGTACTGTAGTACTTCCTACCTTCATCTGGTATGGTGTAGTACTGTAGTACTGCCTACCTTCATGTGGTATGGTGTAGTACTGCCTACCTTCATGTGGTATGGTGTAGTACTGTAGACTGCCTACCTTCATGTGGTATGGTGTAGTACTGTAGACTGCCTACCTTCATGTGGTATGGTGTAGTACTGTAGACTGCCTACCTTCATGTGGTATGGTGTAGTACTGCCTACCTTCATGTGGTATGGTGTAGTACTGCCTACCTTCATGTGGTATGGTGTAGTACTGCCTACCTTCATGTGGTATGGTGTAGTACTGTAGACTGCCTACCTTCATGTGGTATGGTGTAGTACTGTAGTACTGCCTACCTTCATGTGGTATGGTGTAGTACTGTAGTACTGCCTACCTTCATGTGGTATGGTGTAGTACTGTAGACTGCCTACCTTCATGTGGTATGGTGTAGTACTGTAGGCTGCCTACCTTCATGTGGTATGGTGTAGTACTGTAGTACTGCCTACCTTCATGTGGTATGGTGTAGTACTGCCTACCTTCATGTGGTATGGTGTAGTACTGCCTACCTTCATGTGGTATGGTGTAGTACTGTAGACTGCCTACCTTCATGTGGTATGGTGTAGTACTGTAGTACTGCCTACCTTCATGTGGTATGGTGTAGTACTGTAGTACTGCCTACCTTCATGTGGTATGGTGTAGTACTGTAGACTGCCTACCTTCATGTGGTATGGTGTAGTACTGCCTACCTTCATGTGGTATGGTGTAGTACTGTAGACTGCCTACCTTCATGTGGTATGGTGTAGTACTGTAGACTGCCTACCTTCATGTGGTATGGTGTAGTACTGCCTACCTTCATGTGGTATGGTGTAGTACTGTAGTACTGCCTACCTTCATGTGGTATGGTGTAGTACTGCCTACCTTCATGTGGTATGGTGTAGTACTGTAGTACTGCCTACCTTCATGTGGTATGGTGTAGTACTGCCTACCTTCATGTGGTATGGTGTAGTACTGCCTATCTTCATGTGGTATGGTGTAGTACTGTAGTACTGCCTACCTTCATGTGGTATGGTGTAGTACTGTAGTACTGCCTACCTTCATGTGGTATGGTGTAGTACTGCCTACCTTCATGTGGTATGGTGTAGTACTGTAGTACTGCCTACCTTCATGTGGTATGGTGTAGTACTGCCTATCTTCATGTGGTATGGTGTAGTACTGTAGTACTGCCTACCTTCATGTGGTATGGTGTAGTACTGTAGTACTGCCTACCTTCATGTGGTATGGTGTAGTACTGTAGTACTGCCTACCTTCATGTGGTATGGTGTAGTACTGTAGACTGCCTACCTTCATGTGGTATGGTGTAGTACTGTAGTACTGCCTACCTTCATGTGGTATGGTGTAGTACTGTAGTACTGCCTACCTTCATGTGGTATGGTGTAGTACTGTAGTACTGCCTACCTTCATGTGGTATGGTGTAGTACTGCCTACCTTCATGTGGTATGGTGTAGTACTGTAGACTGCCTACCTTCATGTGGTATGGTGTAGTACTGTAGACTGCCTACCTTCATGTGGTATGGTGTAGTACTGTAGTACTGCCTACCTTCATGTGGTATGGTGTAGTACTGTAGACTGCCTACCATCATGTGGTATGGTGTAGTACTGCCTACCTTCATGTGGTATGGTGTAGTACTGCCTACCTTCATGTGGTATGGTGTAGTACTGTAGTACTGCCTACCTTCATGTGGTATGGTGTAGTACTGCCTACCTTCATGTGGTATGGTGTAGTACTGTAGGCTGCCTACCTTCATGTGGTATGGTGTAGTACTGTAGGCTGCCTACCTTCATGTGGTATGGTGTAGTACTGTAGTACTGCCTACCTTCATGTGGTATGGTGTAGTACTGTAGTACTGCCTACCTTCATGTGGTATGGTGTAGTACTGCCTACCTTCATGTGGAATGGTGTAGTGCTGTAGACTGCCTACCTTCATGTGGTATGGTGTAGTACTCTAGTACTGCCTACCTTCATGTGGTATGGTGTAGTACTGTAGTACTGCCTACCTTCATGTGGTATGGTGTAGTACTGCCTACCTTCATGTGGTATGGTATAGTACTGTAGTACTGCCTACCTTCATGTGGTATGGTGTAGTACTGCCTACCTTCATCTGGTATGGTGTAGTACTGCCTACCTTCATGTGGTATGGTGTAGTACTGTAGTACTGCCTACCTTCATGTGGTATGGTGTAGTACTGCCTACCTTCATGTGGTATGGTGTAGTACTGCCTACCTTCATGTGGTATGGTGTAGTACTGTCTACCTTCATGTGGTATGGTGTAGTACTGTAGTACTGCCTACCTTCATGTGGTATGGTGTAGTACTGTAGTACTGCCTATCTTCATGTGGTATGGTGTAGTACTGCCTACCTTCATGTGGTATGGTGTAGTACTGTAGACTGCCTACCTTCATGTGGTATGGTGTAGTACTGTAGTACTGCCTACCTTCATGTGGTATGGTGTAGTACTGTAGGCTGCCTACCTTCATGTGGTATGGTGTAGTACTGTAGTACTGCCTACCTTCATGTGGTATGGTGTAGTACTGTAGACTGCCTACCTTCATGTGGTATGGTGTAGTACTGCCTACCTTCATGTGGTATGGTGTAGTACTGTAGTACTGCCTACCTTCATGTGGTATGGTGTAGTACTGTAGTACTGCCTACCTTCATGTGGTATGGTGTAGTACTGCCTACCTTCATGTGGTATGGTGTAGTACTGCCTACCTTCATGTGGTATGGTGTAGTACTGTAGTACTGCCTACCTTCATGTGGTATGGTGTAGTACTGTAGTACTGCCTACCTTCATGTGGTATGGTGTAGTACTGTAGACTGCCTACCTTCATGTGGTATGGTGTAGTACTGTAGTACTGCCTACCTTCATGTGGTATGGTGTAGTACTGCCTACCTTCATGTGGTATGGTGTAGTACTGTAGTACTGCCTACCTTCATGTGGTATGGTGTAGTACTGCCTACCTTCATGTGGTATGGTGTAGTACTGCCTACCTTCATGTGGTATGGTGTAGTACTGTAGTACTGCCTACCTTCATGTGGTATGGTGTAGTACTGTAGTACTGCCTACCTTCATGTGGTATGGTGTAGTACTGTAGTACTGCCTACCTTCATTTGGTATGGTGTAGTACTGTAGACTGCCTACCTTCATGTGGTATGGTGTAGTACTGTAGTACTGCCTACCTTCATGTGGTATGGTGTAGTACTGTAGGCTGCCTACCTTCATGTGGTATGGTGTAGTACTGTAGGCTGCCTACCTTCATGTGGTATGGTGTAGTACTGCCTACCTTCATGTGGTATGGTGTAGTACTGTAGACTGCCTACCTTCATGTGGTATGGTGTAGTACTGTAGACTGCCTACCTTCATGTGGTATGGTGTAGTACTGCCTACCTTCATGTGGTATGGTGTAGTACTGTAGACTGCCTACCTTCATGTGGTATGGTGTAGTACTGTAGTACTGCCTACCTTCATGTGGTATGGTGTAGTACTGTAGACTGCCTACCTTCATGTGGTATGGTGTAGTACTGCCTACCTTCATGTGGTATGGTGTAGTACTGTAGACTGCCTACCTTCATGTGGTATGGTGTAGTACTGCCTACCTTCATGTGGTATGGTGTAGTACTGCCTACCTTCATGTGGTATAGTGTAGTACTGTAGACTGCCTACCTTCATGTGGTATGGTGTAGTACTGCCTACCTTCATGTGGTATGGTGTAGTACTGTAGTACTGGCTACCTTCATGTGGTATGGTGTAGTACTGTAGTACTGCCTACCTTCATGTGGTATGGTGTAGTACTGCCTACCTTCATGTGGTATGGTGTAGTACTGTAGACTGCCTACCTTCATGTGGTATGGTGTAGTACTGTAGTACTGCCTACCTTCATGTGGTATGGTGTAGTACTGCCTACCTTCATGTGGTATGGTGTAGTACTGTAGTACTGGCTACCTTCATGTGGTATGGTGTAGTACTGTAGACTGCCTACCTTCATGTGGTATGGTGTAGTACTGTAGTACTGCCTACCTTCATGTGGTATGGTGTAGTACTGTAGACTGCCTACCTTCATGTGGTATGGTGTAGTACTGCCTACCTTCATGTGGTATGGTGTAGTACTGTAGACTGCCTACCTTCATGTGGTATGGTGTAGTACTGTAGTACTACCTACCTTCATGTGGTATGGTGTAGTACTGTAGTACTGTCTACCTTCATGTGGTATGGTGTAGTACTGTAGTACTGCCTACCTTCATGTGGTATGGTGTAGTACTGTAGACTGCCTACCTTCATGTGGTATGGTGTAGTACTGTAGACTGCCTACCTTCATGTGGTATGGTGTAGTACTGTAGTACTGCCTACCTTCATGTGGTATGGTGTAGTACTGCCTACCTTCATGTGGTATGGTGTAGTACTGTAGTACTGCCTACCTTCATGTGGTATGGTGTAGTACTGCCTACCTTCATGTGGTATGGTGTAGTACTGCCTATTTCATGTGGTATGGTGTAGTACTGTAGTACTGCCTATCTTCATGTGGTATGGTGTAGTACTGTAGTACTGCCTACCTTCATGTAGTATGGTGTAGTACTGCCTACCTTCATGTGGTATGGTGTAGTACTGTAGTACTGCCTACCTTCATGTAGTATGGTGTAGTACTGCCTACCTTCATGTGGTATGGTGTAGTACTGTAGTACTGCCTACCTTCATGTGGTATGGTGTAGAACTGCCTACCTTCATGTGGTATGGTGTAGTACTGTAGACTGCCTACCTTCATGTGGTATGGTGTAGTACTGTAGTACTGCCTACCTTCATGTGGTATGGTGTAGTACTGTAGACTGCCTACCTTCATGTGGTATGGTGTAGTACTGCCTACCTTCATGTGGTATGGTGTAGTACTGTAGACTGCCTAACTTCATGTGGTATGGTGTAGTACTGTAGTACTGCCTACCTTCATGTGGTATGGTGTAGTACTGTAGTACTGTCTACCTTCATGTGGTATGGTGTAGTACTGTAGTACTGCCTACCTTCATGTGGTATGGTGTAGTACTGTAGACTGCCTACCTTCATGTGGTATGGTGTAGTACTGTAGTACTGCCTACCTTCATGTGGTATGGTGTAGTACTGCCTACCTTCATGTGGTATGGTGTAGTACTGCCTACCTTCATGTGGTATGGTGTAGTACTGCCTACCTTCATGTGGTATGGTGTAGTACTGCCTATCTTCATGTGGTATGGTGTAGTACTGTAGTACTGCCTACCTTCATGTGGTATGGTGTAATACTGTAGTACTGCCTACCTTCATGTGGTATGGTGTAGTACTGTAGTACTGCCTATCTTCATGTGGTATGGTGTAGTACTGTAGTACTGCCTATCTTCATGTGGTATGGTGTAGTACTGTAGTACTGCCTACCTTCATGTGGTATGGTGTAGTACTGCCTACCTTCATGTGGTATGGTGTAGTACTGTAGTACTGCCTACCTTCATGTGGTATGGTGTAGTACTGCCTACCTTCATGTGGTATGGTGTAGTACTGTAGTACTGCCTACCTTCATGTGGTATGGTGTAGTACTGCCTACCTTCATGTGGTATGGTGTAGTACTGTAGTACTGCCTACCTTCATGTGGTATGGTGTAGTACTGCCTACCTTCATGTGGTATGGTGTAGTACTGTAGACTGCCTACCTTCATGTGGTATGGTGTAGTACTGTAGTACTGCCTACCTTCATGTGGTATGGTGTAGTACTGTAGACTGCCTACCTTCATGTGGTATGGTGTAGTACTGTAGACTGCCTACCTTCATGTGGTATGGTGTAGTACTGCCTACCTTCATGTGGTATGGTGTAGTACTGCCTACCTTCATGTGGTATGGTGTAGTACTGCCTACCTTCATGTGGTATGGTGTAGTACTGTAGACTGCCTACCTTCATGTGGTATGGTGTAGTACTGTAGTACTGCCTACCTTCATGTGGTATGGTGTAGTACTGTAGTACTGCCTACCTTCATGTGGTATGGTGTAGTACTGTAGACTGCCTACCTTCATGTGGTATGGTGTAGTACTGTAGGCTGCCTACCTTCATGTGGTATGGTGTAGTACTGTAGTACTGCCTACCTTCATGTGGTATGGTGTAGTACTGCCTACCTTCATGTGGTATGGTGTAGTACTGTAGGCTGCCTACCTTCATGTGGTATGGTGTAGTACTGCCTACCTTCATGTGGTATGGTGTAGTACTGTAGGCTGCCTACCTTCATGTGGTATGGTGTAGTACTGTAGTACTGCCTACCTTCATGTGGTATGGTGTAGTACTGTAGACTGCCTACCTTCATGTGGTATGGTGTAGTACTGTAGACTGCCTACCTTCATGTGGTATGGTGTAGTACTGCCTACCTTCATGTGGTATGGTGTAGTACTGTAGACTGCCTACCTTCATGTGGTATGGTGTAGTACTGTAGTACTGCCTACCTTCATGTGGTATGGTGTAGTACTGTAGTACTGCCTACCTTCATGTGGTATGGTGTAGTACTGTAGACTGCCTACCTTCATGTGGTATGGTGTAGTACTGCCTACCTTCATGTGGTATGGTGTAGTACTGCCTACCTTCATGTGGTATGGTGTAGTAGACTGCCTACCTTCATGTGGTATGGTGTAGTACTGTAGTACTGCCTACCTTCATCTGGTATGGTGTAGTACTGTAGTACTGCCTACCTTCATGTGGTATGGTGTAGTACTGTAGGCTGCCTACCTTCATGTGGTATGGTGTAGTACTGCCTACCTTCATGTGGTATGGTGTAGTACTGTAGTACTGCCTACCTTCATGTGGTATGGTGTAGTACTGTAGTACTGCCTACCTTCATGTGGTATGGTGTAGTACTGTAGTACTGCCTACCTTCATGTGGTATGGTGTAGTACTGCCTACCTTCATGTGGTATGGTGTAGTACTGTAGTACTGCCTACCTTCATGTGGTATGGTGTAGTACTGTAGTACTGCCTACCTTCATGTGGTATGGTGTAGTACTGTAGTACTGCCTACCTTCATGTGGTATGGTGTAGTACTGTAGGCTGCCTACCATCATGTGGTATTGTGTAGTACTGTAGTACTGCCTACCTTCATGTGGTATGGTGTAGTACTGTAGTACTGCCTACCTTCATGTGGTATGGTGTAGTACTGTAGTACTGCCTACCTTCATGTGGTATGGTGTAGTACTGCCTACCTTCATGTGGTATGGTGTAGTACTGTAGTACTGCCTACCTTCATGTGGTATGGTGTAGTACTGTAGTACTGCCTACCTTCATGTAGTATGGTGTAGTACTGTAGACTGCCTACCTTCATGTGGTATGGTGTAGTACTGCCTACCTTCATGTGGTATGGTGTAGTACTGTAGTACTGCCTACCTTCATGTGGTATGGTGTAGTACTGTAGACTGCCTACCTTCATGTGGTATGGTGTAGTACTGCCTACCGTCATGTGGTATGGTGTAGTACTGCCTACCTTCATGTGGTATGGTGTAGTACTGCCTACCTTCATGTGGTATGGTGTAGTACTGTAGACTGCCTACCTTCATGTGGTATGGTGTAGTACTGTAGACTGCCTACCTTCATGTGGTATGGTGTAGTACTGTAGTACTGCCTACCTTCATGTGGTATGGTGTAGTACTGTAGTACTGCCTACCTTCATGTGGTATGGTGTAGTACTGTAGACTGCCTACCTTCATGTGGTATGGTGTAGTACTGCCTACCTTCATGTGGTATGGTGTAGTACTGCCTACCTTCATGTGGTATGGTGTAGTAGACTGCCTACCTTCATGTGGTATGGTGTAGTACTGTAGTACTGCCTACCTTCATCTGGTATGGTGTAGTACTGTAGTACTGCCTACCTTCATGTGGTATGGTGTAGTACTGTAGGCTGCCTACCTTCATGTGGTATGGTGTAGTACTGCCTACCTTCATGTGGTATGGTGTAGTACTGTAGTACTGCCTACCTTCATGTGGTATGGTGTAGTACTGTAGTACTGCCTACCTTCATGTGGTATGGTGTAGTACTGTAGTACTGCCTACCTTCATGTGGTATGGTGTAGTACTGCCTACCTTCATGTGGTATGGTGTAGTACTGTAGTACTGCCTACCTTCATGTGGTATGGTGTAGTACTGTAGTACTGCCTACCTTCATGTAGTATGGTGTAGTACTGTAGTACTGCCTACCTTCATGTGGTATGGTGTAGTACTGTAGGCTGCCTACCATCATGTGGTATTGTGTAGTACTGTAGTACTGCCTACCTTCATGTGGTATGGTGTAGTACTGTAGACTGCCTACCTTCATGTGGTATGGTGTAGTACTGCCTACCGTCATGTGGTATGGTGTAGTACTGCCTACCTTCATGTGGTATGGTGTAGTACTGCCTACCTTCATGTGGTATGGTGTAGTACTGTAGACTGCCTACCTTCATGTGGTATGGTGTAGTACTGTAGTACTGCCTACCTTCATGTGGTATGGTGTAGTACTGTAGACTGCCTACCTTCATGTGGTATGGTGTAGTACTGTCGACTGCCTACCTTCATGTGGTATGGTGTAGTACTGTAGTACTGCCTACCTTCATGTGGTATGGTGTAGTACTGTAGTACTGCCTACCTTCATGTGGTATGGTGTAGTACTGCCTACCTTCATGTGGTATGGTGTAGTACTGTAGTACTGCCTACCTTCATGTGGTATGGTGTAGTACTGTAGACTGCCTACCTTCATGTGGTATGGTGTAGTACTGTAGTACTGCCTACCTTCATGTGGTATGGTGTAGTACTGCCTACCTTCATGTGGTATGGTGTAGTACTGTAGTACTGCCTACCTTCATGTGGTATGGTGTAGTACTGTAGTACTGCCTACCATCATGTGGTATGGTGTAGTACTGCCTACCGTCATGTGGTATGGTGTAGTACTGTAGTACTGCCTACCTTCATGTGGTATGGTGTAGTACTGTAGACTGCCTACCTTCATGTGGTATGGTGTAGTACTGCCTACCTTCATGTGGTATGGTGTAGTACTGTAGTACTGCCTACCTTCATGTGGTATGGTGTAGTACTGTAGACTGCCTACCTTCATGTGGTATGGTGTAGTACTGTAGACTGCCTACCTTCATGTGGTATGGTGTAGTACTGTAGTACTGCCTACCTTCATGTGGTATGGTGTAGTAATGTAGACTGCCTACCTTCATCTGGTATGGTGTAGTACTGTAGTACTGCCTACCTTCATGTGGTATGGTGTAGTACTGTAGACTGCCTACCTTCATGTGGTATGGTGTAGTACTGTAGACTGCCTACCTTCATGTGGTATGGTGTAGTACTGTAGTACTGCCTACCTTCATGTGGTATGGTGTAGTACTGTAGTACTGCCTACCTTCATGTGGTATGGTGTAGTACTGCCTACCTTCATGTGGTATGGTGTAGTACTGTAGTACTGCCTACCTTCATGTGGTATGGTGTAGTACTGTAGTACTGCCTACCTTCATGTGGTATGGTGTAGTACTGTAGTACTGTCTACCTTCATGTGGTATGGTGTAGTACTGTAGGCTGCCTACCTTCATGTGGTATGGTGTAGTACTGTAGTACTGCCTACCTTCATGTGGTATGGTGTAGTACTGTAGTACTGCCTACCTTCATGTGGTATGGTGTAGTACTGCCTACCTTCATGTGGTATGGTGTAGTACTGTAGTACTGCCTACCTTCATGTGGTATGGTGTAGTACTGCCTACCTTCATGTGGTATGGTGTAGTACTGTAGTACTGGCTACCTTCATGTGGTATGGTGTAGTACTGCCTACCTTCATGTGGTATGGTGTAGTACTGTAGTACTGCCTACCTTCATGTGGTATGGTGTAGTACTGCCTACCTTCATGTGGTATGGTGTAGTACTGCCTACCTTCATGTGGTATGGTGTAGTACTGTAGACTGCCTACCTTCATGTGGTATGGTGTAGTACTGCCTACCTTCATGTGGTATGGTGTAGTACTGCCTACCTTCATGTGGTATGGTGTAGTACTGTAGACTGCCTACCTTCATGTGGTATGGTGTAGTACTGCCTACCTTCATGTGGTATGGTGTAGTACTGTAGTACTGCCTACCTTCATGTGGTATGGTGTAGTACTGTAGTACTGCCTACCTTCATGTGGTATGGTGTAGTACTGTAGACTGCCTACCTTCATGTGGTATGGTGTAGTACTGCCTACCTTCATGTGGTATGGTGTAGTACTGTAGTACTGCCTACCTTCATGTGGTATGGTGTAGTACTGTAGACTGCCTACCTTCATGTGGTATGGTGTAGTACTGTAGACTGCCTACCTTCATGTAGTATGGTGTAGTACTGTAGACTGCCTACCTTCATGTGGTATGGTGTAGTACTGTAGTACTGCCTACCTTCATGTGGTATGGTGTAGTACTGTAGTACTGCCTACCTTCATGTGGTATGGTGTAGTACTGTAGTACTGCCTACCTTCATGTGGTATGGTGTAGTACTGTAGTACTGCCTACCTTCATGTGGTATGGTGTAGTACTGCCTACCTTCATGTGGTATGGTGTAGTACTGCCTACCTTCATGTGGTATGGTGTAGTACTGCCTACCTTCATGTGGTATGGTGTAGTACTGTAGACTGCCTACCTTCATGTGGTATGGTGTAGTACTGCCTACCTTCATGTGGTATGGTGTAGTACTGTAGTACTGCCTACCTTCATGTGGTATGGTGTAGTACTGTAGTACTGCCAAACCTTCATGTGGTATGGTGTAGTACTGTAGTACTGCCTACCTCCATGTGGTATGGTGTAGTACTGCCTACCTTCATGTGGTATGGTGTAGTACTGCCTACCTTCATGTGGTATGGTGTAGTACTGTAGTACTGCCTACCTTCATGTGGTATGGTGTAGTACTGTAGTACTGCCTACCTTCATGTGGTATGGTGTAGTACTGCCTACCTTCATGTGGTATGGTGTAGTACTGTAGACTGCCTACCTTCATGTGGTATGGTGTAGTACTGTAGTACTGCCTACCTTCATGTGGTATGGTGTAGTACTGTAGTACTGCCTACCTTCATGTGGTATGGTGTAGTACTGTAGACTGCCTACCTTCATGTGGTATGGTGTAGTACTGTAGTACTGCCTACCTTCATGTGGTATGGTGTAGTACTGTAGACTGCCTACCTTCATGTGGTATGGTGTAGTACTGTAGGCTGCCTACCTTCATGTGGTATGGTGTAGTACTGTAGTACTGCCTACCTTCATCTGGTATGGTGTAGTACTGTAGTACTGCCTACCTTCATGTGGTATGGTGTAGTACTGTAGTACTGCCTACCTTCATCTGGTATGGTGTAGTACTGTAGACTGCCTACCTTCATGTGGTATGGTGTAGTACTGTAGTACTGCCTACCTTCATGTGGTATGGTGTAGTACTGCCTACCTTCATGTGGTATGGTGTAGTACTGCCTATTTCATGTGGTATGGTGTAGTACTGTAGTACTGCCTATCTTCATGTGGTATGGTGTAGTACTGTAGTACTGCCTACCTTCATGTAGTATGGTGTAGTACTGCCTACCTTCATGTGGTATGGTGTAGTACTGTAGTACTGCCTACCTTCATGTAGTATGGTGTAGTACTGCCTACCTTCATGTGGTATGGTGTAGTACTGTAGTACTGCCTACCTTCATGTGGTATGGTGTAGAACTGCCTACCTTCATGTGGTATGGTGTAGTACTGTAGACTGCCTACCTTCATGTGGTATGGTGTAGTACTGTAGTACTGCCTACCTTCATGTGGTATGGTGTAGTACTGTAGACTGCCTACCTTCATGTGGTATGGTGTAGTACTGCCTACCTTCATGTGGTATGGTGTAGTACTGTAGACTGCCTACCTTCATGTGGTATGGTGTAGTACTGTAGTACTGCCTACCTTCATGTGGTATGGTGTAGTACTGTAGTACTGTCTACCTTCATGTGGTATGGTGTAGTACTGTAGTACTGCCTACCTTCATGTGGTATGGTGTAGTACTGTAGACTGCCTACCTTCATGTGGTATGGTGTAGTACTGTAGTACTGCCTACCTTCATGTGGTATGGTGTAGTACTGCCTACCTTCATGTGGTATGGTGTAGTACTGCCTACCTTCATGTGGTATGGTGTAGTACTGCCTACCTTCATGTGGTATGGTGTAGTACTGCCTATCTTCATGTGGTATGGTGTAGTACTGTAGTACTGCCTACCTTCATGTGGTATGGTGTAGTACTGTAGTACTGCCTACCTTCATGTGGTATGGTGTAGTACTGTAGTACTGCCTATCTTCATGTGGTATGGTGTAGTACTGTAGTACTGCCTATCTTCATGTGGTATGGTGTAGTACTGTAGTACTTCCTACCTTCATCTGGTATGGTGTAGTACTGTAGTACTGCCTACCTTCATGTGGTATGGTGTAGTACTGCCTACCTTCATGTGGTATGGTGTAGTACTGTAGACTGCCTACCTTCATGTGGTATGGTGTAGTACTGCCTACCTTCATGTGGTATGGTGTAGTACTGTCTACCTTCATGTGGTATGGTGTAGTACTGTAGACTGCCTACCTTCATGTGGTATGGTGTAGTACTGTAGTACTGCCTACCTTCATGTGGTATGGTGTAGTACTGTAGACTGCCTACCTTCATGTGGTATGGTGTAGTACTGTAGACTGCCTACCTTCATGTGGTATGGTGTAGTACTGCCTACCTTCATGTGGTATGGTGTAGTACTGTAGTACTGCCTACCTTCATGTGGTATGGTGTAGTACTGCCTACCTTCATTTGGTATGGTGTAGTACTGTAGGCTGCCTACCTTCATGTGGTATGGTGTAGTACTGTAGTACTGCCTACCTTCATGTGGTATGGTGTAGTACTGTAGGCTGCCTACCTTCATGTGGTATGGTGTAGTACTGTAGTACTGCCTACCTTCATGTGGTATGGTGTAGTACTGCCTACCTTCATGTGGTATGGTGTAGTACTGTAGGCTGCCTACCTTCATGTGGTATGGTGTAGTACTGCCTACCTTCATGTGGTATGGTGTAGTACTGTAGGCTGCCTACCTTCATGTGGTATGGTGTAGTACTGTAGTACTGCCTACCTTCATGTGGTATGGTGTAGTACTGTAGACTGCCTACCTTCATGTGGTATGGTGTAGTACTGTAGACTGCCTACCTTCATGTGGTATGGTGTAGTACTGCCTACCTTCATGTGGTATGGTGTAGTACTGTAGACTGCCTACCTTCATGTGGTATGGTGTAGTACTGTAGTACTGCCTACCTTCATGTGGTATGGTGTAGTACTGTAGTACTGCCTACCTTCATGTGGTATGGTGTAGTACTGTAGACTGCCTACCTTCATGTGGTATGGTGTAGTACTGCCTACCTTCATGTGGTATGGTGTAGTACTGCCTACCTTCATGTGGTATGGTGTAGTAGACTGCCTACCTTCATGTGGTATGGTGTAGTACTGTAGTACTGCCTACCTTCATCTGGTATGGTGTAGTACTGTAGTACTGCCTACCTTCATGTGGTATGGTGTAGTACTGTAGGCTGCCTACCTTCATGTGGTATGGTGTAGTACTGCCTACCTTCATGTGGTATGGTGTAGTACTGTAGTACTGCCTACCTTCATGTGGTATGGTGTAGTACTGTAGTACTGCCTACCTTCATGTGGTATGGTGTAGTACTGTAGTACTGCCTACCTTCATGTGGTATGGTGTAGTACTGCCTACCTTCATGTGGTATGGTGTAGTACTGTAGTACTGCCTACCTTCATGTGGTATGGTGTAGTACTGTAGTACTGCCTACCTTCATGTGGTATGGTGTAGTACTGTAGTACTGCCTACCTTCATGTGGTATGGTGTAGTACTGTAGGCTGCCTACCATCATGTGGTATTGTGTAGTACTGTAGTACTGCCTACCTTCATGTGGTATGGTGTAGTACTGTAGACTGCCTACCTTCATGTGGTATGGTGTAGTACTGCCTACCGTCATGTGGTATGGTGTAGTACTGCCTACCTTCATGTGGTATGGTGTAGTACTGCCTACCTTCATGTGGTATGGTGTAGTACTGTAGACTGCCTACCTTCATGTGGTATGGTGTAGTACTGTAGTACTGCCTACCTTCATGTGGTATGGTGTAGTACTGTAGTACTGCCTACCTTCATGTGGTATGGTGTAGTACTGTAGTACTGCCTACCTTCATGTGGTATGGTGTAGTACTGCCTACCTTCATGTGGTATGGTGTAGTACTGTAGTACTGCCTACCTTCATGTGGTATGGTGTAGTACTGTAGACTGCCTACCTTCATGTGGTATGGTGTAGTACTGTAGTACTGCCTACCTTCATGTGGTATGGTGTAGTACTGCCTACCTTCATGTGGTATGGTGTAGTACTGTAGTACTGCCTACCTTCATGTGGTATGGTGTAGTACTGTAGTACTGCCTACCATCATGTGGTATGGTGTAGTACTGCCTACCGTCATGTGGTATGGTGTAGTACTGTAGTACTGCCTACCTTCATGTGGTATGGTGTAGTACTGTAGACTGCCTACCTTCATGTGGTATGGTGTAGTACTGCCTACCTTCATGTGGTATGGTGTAGTACTGTAGTACTGCCTACCTTCATGTGGTATGGTGTAGTACTGTAGACTGCCTACCTTCATGTGGTATGGTGTAGTACTGTAGACTGCCTACCTTCATGTGGTATGGTGTAGTACTGTAGTACTGCCTACCTTCATGTGGTATGGTGTAGTAATGTAGACTGCCTACCTTCATCTGGTATGGTGTAGTACTGTAGTACTGCCTACCTTCATGTGGTATGGTGTAGTACTGTAGACTGCCTACCTTCATGTGGTATGGTGTAGTACTGTAGTACTGCCTACCTTCATGTGGTATGGTGTAGTACTGTAGACTGCCTACCTTCATGTGGTATGGTGTAGTACTGTAGTACTGCCTACCTTCATCTGGTATGGTGTAGTACTGTAGTACTGCCTACCATCATGTGGTATGGTGTAGTACTGCCTACCGTCATGTGGTATGGTGTAGTACTGCCTACCTTCATGTGGTATGGTGTAGTACTGTAGACTGCCTACCTTCATGTGGTATGGTGTAGTACTGTAGTACTGCCTACCTTCATGTGGTATGGTGTAGTACTGTAGTACTGCCTACCTTCATGTGGTATGGTGTAGTACTGCCTACCTTCATGTGGTATGGTGTAGTACTGTAGTACTGCCTACCTTCATGTGGTATGGTGTAGTACTGTAGTACTGTCTACCTTCATGTGGTATGGTGTAGTACTGTAGGCTGCCTACCTTCATGTGGTATGGTGTAGTACTGTAGTACTGCCTACCTTCATGTGGTATGGTGTAGTACTGTAGTACTGCCTACCTTCATGTGGTATGGTGTAGTACTGCCTACCTTCATGTGGTATGGTGTAGTACTGTAGTACTGCCTACCTTCATGTGGTATGGTGTAGTACTGCCTACCTTCATGTGGTATGGTGTAGTACTGTAGTACTGGCTACCTTCATGTGGTATGGTGTAGTACTGCCTACCTTCATGTGGTATGGTGTAGTACTGTAGTACTGCCTACCTTCATGTGGTATGGTGTAGTACTGCCTACCTTCATGTGGTATGGTGTAGTACTGCCTACCTTCATGTGGTATGGTGTAGTACTGTAGACTGCCTACCTTCATGTGGTATGGTGTAGTACTGCCTACCTTCATGTGGTATGGTGTAGTACTGCCTACCTTCATGTGGTATGGTGTAGTACTGTAGTACTGCCTACCTTCATGTGGTATGGTGTAGTACTGTAGACTGCCTACCTTCATGTGGTATGGTGTAGTACTGCCTACCTTCATGTGGTATGGTGTAGTACTGTAGTACTGCCTACCTTCATGTGGTATGGTGTAGTACTGTAGTACTGCCTACCTTCATGTGGTATGGTGTAGTACTGTAGACTGCCTACCTTCATGTGGTATGGTGTAGTACTGCCTACCTTCATGTGGTATGGTGTAGTACTGTAGACTGCCTACCTTCATGTGGTATGGTGTAGTACTGTAGTACTGCCTACCTTCATGTGGTATGGTGTAGTACTGTAGACTGCCTACCTTCATGTGGTATGGTGTAGTACTGTAGACTGCCTACCTTCATGTGGTATGGTGTAGTACTGTAGTACTGCCTACCTTCATGTGGTATGGTGTAGTACTGTAGACTGCCTACCTTCATGTAGTATGGTGTAGTACTGTAGACTGCCTACCTTCATGTGGTATGGTGTAGTACTGTAGTACTGCCTACCTTCATGTGGTATGGTGTAGTACTGTAGTACTGCCTACCTTCATGTGGTATGGTGTAGTACTGTAGTACTGCCTACCTTCATGTGGTATGGTGTAGTACTGTAGTACTGCCTACCTTCATGTGGTATGGTGTAGTACTGCCTACCTTCATGTGGTATGGTGTAGTACTGTAGACTGCCTACCTTCATGTGGTATGGTGTAGTACTGCCTACCTTCATGTGGTATGGTGTAGTACTGTAGTACTGCCTACCTCCATGTGGTATGGTGTAGTACTGTAGTACTGCCAAACCTTCATGTGGTATGGTGTAGTACTGTAGTACTGCCTACCTCCATGTGGTATGGTGTAGTACTGCCTACCTTCATGTGGTATGGTGTAGTACTGCCTACCTTCATGTGGTATGGTGTAGTACTGTAGTACTGCCTACCTTCATGTGGTATGGTGTAGTACTGTAGTACTGCCTACCTTCATGTGGTATGGTGTAGTACTGTAGACTGCCTACCTTCATGTGGTATGGTGTAGTACTGCCTACCTTCATGTGGTATGGTGTAGTACTGCCTACCTTCATGTGGTATGGTGTAGTACTGTAGTACTGCCTACCTTCATGTGGTATGGTGTAGTACTGCCTACCTTCATGTGGTATGGTGTAGTACTGTAGTACTGCCTACCTTCATGTGGTATGGTGTAGTACTGTAGTACTGCCTACCTTCATGTGGTATGGTGTAGTACTGCCTACCTTCATGTGGTATGGTGTAGTACTGTAGTACTGCCTACCTTCATGTGGTATGGTGTAGTACTGTAGTACTGCCTACCTTCATGTGGTATGGTGTAGTACTGTAGACTGCCTACCTTCATGTGGTATGGTGTAGTACTGTAGTACTGCCTACCTTCATGTGGTATGGTGTAGTACTGTAGACTGCCTACCTTCATGTGGTATGGTGTAGTACTGTAGGCTGCCTACCTTCATGTGGTATGGTGTAGTACTGTAGTACTGCCTACCTTCATGTGGTATGGTGTAGTACTGTAGACTGCCTACCTTCATGTGGTATGGTGTAGTACTGTAGGCTGCCTACCTTCATGTGGTATGGTGTAGTACTGTAGTACTGCCTACCTTCATCTGGTATGGTGTAGTACTGTAGTACTGCCTACCTTCATGTGGTATGGTGTAGTACTGTAGTACTGCCTACCTTCATCTGGTATGGTGTAGTACTGTAGACTGCCTACCTTCATTTGGTATGGTGTAGTACTGTAGTACTGCCTACCTTCATGTGGTATGGTGTAGTACTGTAGACTGCCTACCTTCATGTGGTATGGTGTAGTACTGCCTACCTTCATGTGGTATGGTGTAGTACTGTAGTACTGCCTACCTTCATGTGGTATGGTGTAGTACTGCCTACCTTCATGTGGTATGGTGTAGTACTGTAGACTGCCTACCTTCATGTGGTATGGTGTAGTACTGTAGTACTGCCTACCTTCATGTGGTATGGTGTAGTACTGTAGACTGCCTACCTTCATGTGGTATGGTGTAGTACTGTAGTACTGCCTACCTTCATGTGGTATGGTGTAGTACTGTAGTACTGCCTACCTTCATGTGGTATGGTGTAGTACTGTAGACTGCCTACCTTCATGTGGTATGGTGTAGTACTGTAGACTGCCTACCATCATGTGGTATGGTGTAGTACTGTAGTACTGCCTACCTTCATGTGGTATGGTGTAGTACTGCCTACCTTCATCTGGTATGGTGTAGTACTGTAGTACTGCCTACCTTCATGTGGTATGGTGTAGTACTGCCTACCTTCATCTGGTATGGTGTAGTACTGTAGTACTGCCTACCTTCATGTGGTATGGTGTAGTACTGCCTACCTTCATCTGGTATGGTGTAGTACTGTAGTACTGCCTACCTTCATGTGGTATGGTGTAGTACTGTAGACTGCCTACCTTCATGTGGTATGGTGTAGTACTGCCTACCTTCATGTGGTATGGTGTAGTACTGCCTACCTTCATGTGGTATGGTGTAGTACTGTAGTACTGCCTACCTTCATGTGGTATGGTGTAGTACTGTAGGCTGCCTACCTTCATGTGGTATGGTGTAGTACTGCCTACCTTCATGTGGTATGGTGTAGTACTGTAGTACTGCCTACCTTCATGTGGTATGGTGTAGTACTGTAGTACTGCCTACCTTCATGTGGTATGGTGTAGTACTGCCTACCTTCATGTGGTATGGTGTAGTACTGTAGACTGCCTACCTTCATGTGGTATGGTGTAGTACTGCCTACCTTCATGTGGTATGGTGTAGTACTGTAGTACTGCCTACCTTCATGTGGTATGGTGTAGTACTGTAGGCTGCCTACCTTCATGTGGTATGGTGTAGTACTGCCTACCTTCATGTGGTATGGTGTAGTACTGTAGTACTGCCTACCTTCATGTGGTATGGTGTAGTACTGTAGTACTGCCTACCTTCATGTGGTATGGTGTAGTACTGTAGTACTGCCTACCTTCATGTGGTATGGTGTAGTACTGTAGACTGCCTACCTTCATGTGGTATGGTGTAGTACTGTAGTACTGCCTACCTTCATGTGGTATGGTGTAGTACTGTAGACTGCCTACCTTCATGTGGTATGGTGTAGTACTGTAGTACTGCCTACCTTCATGTGGTATGGTGTAGTACTGCCTACCTTCATGTGGTATGGTGTAGTACTGTAGTACTGCCTACCTTCATGTGGTATGGTGTAGTACTGTAGACTGCCTACCTTCATGTGGTATGGTGTAGTACTGTAGTACTGCCTACCTTCATGTGGTATGGTGTAGTAGACTGCCTACCTTCATGTGGTATGGTGTAGTACTGTAGTACTGCCTACCTTCATGTGGTATGGTGTAGTACTGTAGTACTGCCTACCTTCATGTGGTATGGTGTAGTACTCTAGTACTGCCTACCTTCATGTGGTATGGTGTAGTACTGTAGTACTGCCTACCTTCATGTGGTATGGTGTAGTACTGTAGTACTGCCTACCTTCATGTGGTATGGTGTAGTACTGTAGTACTGCCTACCTTCATGTGGTATGGTGTAGTACTGTAGTACTGCCTACCTTCATGTGGTATGGTGTAGTACTATAGACTGCCTACCTTCATGTGGTATGGTGTAGTACTGTAGTACTGCCTACCTTCATGTGGTATGGTGTAGTACTGTAGTACTGCCTACCTTCATGTGGTATGGTGTAGTACTATAGACTGCCTACCTTCATGTGGTATGGTGTAGTACTGCCTACCTTCATGTGGTATGGTGTAGTACTGTAGTACTGCCTACCTTCATGTGGTATGGTGTAGTACTGTAGACTGCCTACCTTCATGTGGTATGGTGTAGTACTGTAGTACTGCCTACCTTCATGTGGTATGGTGTAGTACTGTAGTACTGTCTACCTTCATGTGGTATGGTGTAGTACTGTAGGCTGCCTACCTTCATGTGGTATGGTGTAGTACTGTAGGCTGCCTACCTTCATGTGGTATGGTGTAGTACTGCCTACCTTCATGTGGTATGGTGTAGTACTGCCTACCTTCATGTGGTATGGTGTAGTACTGTAGACTGCCTACCTTCATGTGGTATGGTGTAGTACTGTAGTACTGCCTACCTTCATGTGGTATGGTGTAGTACTGTAGTACTGCCTACCTTCATGTGGTATGGTGTAGTACTGCCTACCTTCATGTGGTATGGTGTAGTACTGTAGACTGCCTACCTTCATGTGGTATGGTGTAGTACTGTAGTACTGTCTACCTTCATGTGGTATGGTGTAGTACTGCCTACCTTCATGTGGTATGGTGTAGTACTGTAGTACTGCCTACCTTCATGTGGTATGGTGTAGTACTGCCTACCTTCATGTGGTATGGTGTAGTACTGTAGACTGCCTACCTTCATGTGGTATGGTGTAGTACTGTAGACTGCCTACCTTCATGTGGTATGGTGTAGTACTGTAGTACTGCCTACCTTCATGTGGTATGGTGTAGTACTGTAGTACTGCCTACCTTCATGTGGTATGGTGTAGTACTGCCTACCTTCATGTGGTATGGTGTAGTACTGTAGTACTGCCTACCTTCATGTGGTATGGTGTAGTACTGTAGTACTGCCTACCTTCATGTGGTATGGTGTAGTACTGTAGACTGCCTACCTTCATGTGGTATGGTGTAGTACTGTAGTACTGCCTACCTTCATGTGGTATGGTGTAGTACTGTAGTACTGCCTACCTTCATGTGGTATGGTGTAGTACTGTAGACTGCCTACCTTCATGTGGTATGGTGTAGTACTGTAGTACTGCCTATCTTCATGTGGTATGGTGTAGTACTGTAGTACTGCCTACCTTCATGTGGTATGGTGTAGTACTGTAGTACTGCCTACCTTCATGTGGTATGGTGTAGTACTGTAGACTGCCTACCTTCATGTGGTATGGTGTAGTACTGTAGACTGCCTACCTTCATGTGGTATGGTGTAGTACTGCCTACCTTCATGTGGTATGGTGTAGTACTGTAGTACTGCCTACCTTCATGTGGTATGGTGTAGCGAGAATATTCAGGGAAGTAGTCTTCAATTTTGGATTTCCCAGCTAATACTTTGTCAGCCAACATGTCCTGCTTGTTCAGAAATAATATGACCGATATAGTGCGTAACCACCTGGAGATAAACACACAAAACAACAGCATTAGAAATGGTACAGCGTGGTTGAGCATGACACACAACGCCGGGATAGAGGCTTCACTTCCTGGAACCGTCCTTAGGTGACAAACGCATATATCACCTCGGACGAAAGTGTCTGATAAACAGCATATATTATTATATACAGTGCCTTTGCAAAAGTATTCACCACCCCCCCTAGGCCGTTTTTTCCTACTTAGTTGCATTATAACCTGTAATTTAAATTTAAAATAGTCCAAATTGGTGAAGTGAAATCGGAAAAAAATTACTTGTTTCAAAAAATAAATAAAACATTTTAAAAAACTGAAAAGTGCATATGTATTCACCCCCTTTGCTATGAAGCCCCTAAATAAGATCTGGTGCAACCAATTACCTTCAGAAGTCACATAATTAGTTAAATAAAGTCCACCTGTGTGTAATCTAAGTGTCACATGATCTGTCACCTGATCTCAGTATATTTACACCTGTTCTGAAAGGCCCCGGAGTCTGCAACACCGCTAAGCGAGAGGCACCATGAAGACCAAGGAGCTCTCCAAACAGGTCAGGGACAAAGTGGTGGAGAAATACAGATCAGGGTAGATAATTATAAATTATAATTATAAAAATGTATAATTATATAAAATTATTATAAAATAATATCAGATACTTTGAACATCCCACGGAAGACCGTTAAATCCATTATTAAAAATTGAAAGAATATGGCACCACAACAAACCTGCCAAGAGAGGGCCGCCCACCAAAACTCACAGACCAGGCAAGGATGGCATTATTCAGAGGGGCAACAAAGAGACCAAAGATAACCCTGAAGGAGCTGAGGGGGGGGGGGGGGGGAATAGTTATGCATGCTCAAGATCTCCATTTTTTTTGTCTTGTTTGTTTCACAATAAAAATATGTTGTGTAAATCAAATGATACAACCCCCCCCCCCCCCCCCCCCCCCTTAAAATCCATTTTAATTCCTGGTTGTGAGGCAACAAAATAGGGGAAATGCCAAGGGGGGTGAATACTTTCGCAAGCCACTGTATTATAGCTCTAGTATAAAGATTTAACTAATCAACACTAACTTTACGTTATTCTGTAGATTCTGAATTGTTCTGCATGGTTGAAGTTTTGGTCTGACTGTTAAATCAAAAAGGGGGAAATCTTGTACACTATAGATCTATTTAAATTGACAATTTATTTAACTAGGCAAGTCAGTTAAGAACAAATTCTTATTTACAATGACGACCTACCAGGGAACAGTGGGTTAACTAACCTTGTTCAGGGGTAGAACGACAGATTTGTAATGACAGATCAGCTCGGGGATTTGATCTGACTGGCTGGCTGGGGGAATGACTGACTGACTGGCTGGGGGACTAACTGGCTGGCTGGCTGGGGGACTAACTGGCTGGGGGGCTGGCTGGCTGGCTGGGGGACTAACTCCAACGCTCGAGCCACTAGGCTACGCTGAATCACACACACAGAGTCCAGAACTTCCTCCTCCTATACTTAATATGTCCGCTGGTCCGGTCCACCCCATGGCAAAATGGTGGCTGAAACGGGACTGTTTCGCTCTAGTGGTAGTGTTGTTCTACGACACATTACAGACCTGTTATTCCAGATGCTGCGGAAGAGATCCAGGGCTTCCCGTAGCCTGTTGGTGTTGTTGTCCTCTCTTATCACCATGTTGTAGCTGCTGCTGGCAACCACAAAGATGATAGCAGTCACATCTAGACAGAGAACGAGAGGAGGAGAACGTTTAGATGATAGCAGTCACTTCTAGAGGAGGGGAGAGAGAGAAAGAGAGAGAAAGAGAGAGACAGAGAGAGACAGAGAGAGAGGAGACAGAGAGAAAGAGAGAGAGATGGAGAGAGAGAGAGAGAGAGAGAGAGAGAGAGAGAGAGAGAGAGAGAGAGAGAGAGAGAGAGAGAGAGAGAGAGAGGGGGGAGACAGAGAGAGAGAGAGAAAAAGAAAGAGACAGAGAGCGAGAGAGAGGTTAGAAGATCACACACACCAACTGTCTGATCAGGTCACTTTCCTAGTTAGAGAGAAAATATTCAACTCACCATTGAAGCATTGGATCCATTTTCTCCTCTCATCTCTCTGGCCACCTACATCAAACATACTGAGAGCGAGAGAGAGAGAGAGAGAGAGAGAGAGAGAGAGAGAGAGAGAGAGAGAGAGAGAGAGAGAGAGAGAGAGAGAGAGAGAGAGAGAGAGAGAGAGGGGTTACAACTGCATCATGTAACACTGGATGACTGACTGCTGACTAGCTGGCTGACTGACTGCTGACTAGCTGGGTGGGGGACTGACTGCTGACTAGCTGGGTGGGGGACTGACTGCTGACTAGCTGGGTGGGGGACTGACTGACTGGCTGGCTGGGGGAGTAACTGGCTGGCTGGCTGGCTGGGGGACTGACTGGCTGGGTGGCTGGGGGACTGACTGGATGGCTGGGGGACTGACTGGCTGGATGGGGGACTAACTGGCTGGCTGGCTGGCTGGGGGACTGACTGGCTGGCTGGGGGACTGACTGACTGGCTGGGGGACTGACTGGCTGGCTGGCTGGCTGGGGGACTGACTGACTGGCTGGCTGGCTGGGGGACTGACTGACTGGCTGGGGGACTGACTGACTGACAGGCTGGCTGGGGGACTGACTGACAGGCTGGCTGGGGGACTGACTGACTGGCTGGCTGGGGGACTGACTGACTGGCTGGCTGGGGGACTGACTGACTGGCTGGCTGGGGGAATGACTGGCTGGCTGGCTGGCTGGCTGGGGGAATGACTGGCTGACTGGGGGAATGACTGACTGGCTGGCTGGCTGGCTGGGGGACTGACTGACTGACTGACTGGCTGGGGGACTAACTGGCTGGCTGGCTGGGGGACTGACTGACTGGCTGGCTGGGGGACTGACTGACTGGCTGGCTGGGGGACTGACTGGCTGGCTGGGGGACTGACTGGCTGGCTGGCTGGCTGGGGGACTGACTGGCTGGCTGGCTGGGGGACTGACTGACTGGCTGGCTGGGGGACTGACTGGCTGGCTGGCTGGGGGACTGACTGGCTGGCTGGGGGACTGACTGACTGGCTGGCTGGCTGGGGGACTGACTGACTGGCTGGGGGACTGACTGGCTGGCTGGCTGGGGGACTGACTGGCTGGCTGGCTGGGGGACTGACTGGCTGGCTGGCTGGGGGACTGACTGGCTGGCTGGCTGGGGGACTGATTGGCTGGCTGGCTGGGGGACTGACTGACTGGCTGGCTGGGGGAATGGCTGACTGGCTGTCTGGGGGAATGGCTGGCTGACTGGCTGTCTGGGGGAATGGCTGGCTGACTGGCTGGGGGAATGGCTGGCTGACTGGCTGGGGGAATGGCTGGCTGGCTGGCTGGGTGACTAGGTGGGGGACTGACTGACTGGCTGGCTGGGGGACCGACTGACTGACTGGCTGGGTGACTGTCTGACTGGCTGGCTGGCTGGGGGACTGACTGGCTGGCTGGGGGAATGACTGGCTGGCTGGGGGACTGACTGACTGACTGGCTGGGGGACTGACTGACTGACTGGCTGGGGGACTGACTGACTGACTGGCTGGGGGACTGACTGACTGACTGGCTGGGGGACTGACTGACTGACTGGCTGGGGGACTGACTGACTGACTGGCTGGGGGACTGACTGACTGACTGGCTGGGGGACTGACTGACTGACTGGCTGGGGGACTGACTGACTGGCTGGCTGGGGGACTGACTGACTGGCTGGCTGGGGGACTGACTGACTGGCTGGCTGGGGGACTGACTGACTGGCTGGCTGGGGGACTGACTGACTGGCTGGCTGGGGGACTGACTGACTGGCTGGCTGGGGGACTGACTGACTGGCTGGCTGGGGGACTGACTGACTGGCTGGCTGGGGGACTGACTGACTGGCTGGCTGGGGGACTGACTGACTGGCTGGCTGGGGGACTGACTGGCTGGCTGGCTGTGGGACTGACTGGCTGGCTGGCTGGGTGGACTGACTGACTGGCTGGCTGGGGGACTGACTGGCTGGCTGGCTGGGGGACTGACTGGCTGGCTGGCTGGGGGACTGACTGGCTGGCTGGCTGGGGGACTGACTGACTGGCTGGGGGACTGACTGACTGACTGGCTGGGGGACTGACTGACTGGCTGGCTGGGGGACTGACTGACTGGCTGGGGGACTGACTGACTGGCTGGCTGGGGGACTGACTGACTGGCTGGCTGGGGGACTGACTGACTGGCTGGCTGGGGGACTGACTGACTGGCTGGCTGGGGGACTGACTGACTGGCTGGCTGGGGGACTGACTGACTGGCTGGCTGGGGGACTGACTGACTGGCTGGCTGGGTGGACTGACTGACTGGCTGGCTGGGGGACTGACTGGCTGGCTGGCTGGGGGACTGACTGGCTGGCTGGCTGGGGGACTGACTGGCTGGCTGGCTGGCTGACTGACTGGCTGGCTGGCTGGTTGGCTGGGGGACTGACTGGCTGGGGGACTGACTAACTGACTGGCTGGGTGACTGACTGACTGGCTAGGGGACTGACTGCCTGGCTGGCTGGCTGGGTGACTGACTGGCTGGCTGGGGGAATGGCTGACTGGCTGGCTGGGGGAATGGCTGACTGGCTGGCTGGGGGAATGGCTGACTGGCTGGCTGGGGGAATGGCTGACTGGCTGTCTGGGGGACTGGCTGACTGGCTGTCTGGGGGAATGGCTGGCTGGCTGTCTGGGGGAATGGCTGGCTGGCTGTCTGGGGGAATGGCTGGCTGGCTGGCTGGGTGACCAGGTGGGGGACTGACTGACTGACTGGCTGGGTGACTGTCTGACTGGCTGGCTGGCTGGGGGACTGTCTGACTGGCTGGCTGGCTGGGGGACTGACTGGCTGGCTGGGGGACTGACTGACTGGCTGGCTGGGTGGACTGACTGACTGGCTGGCTGGGTGGACTGACTGGCTGGCTGGCTGGGGGACTGACTGGCTGGCTGGCTGGGGGACTGACTGGCTGGCTGGCTGGGGGACTGACTGACTGACTGGCTGGGGGACTGACTGACTGACTGGCTGGGGGACTGACTGACTGGCTGGCTGGGGGACTGACTGGCTGGCTGGGGGACTGACTGACTGGCTGGCTGGGGGACTGACTGACTGGCTGGCTGGGGGACTGACTGACTGGCTGGCTGGGGGACTGACTGACTGGCTGGCTGGGGGACTGACTGGCTGGCTGGGGGACTGACTGACTGGCTGGCTGGGTGGACTGACTGACTGGCTGGCTGGGGGACTGACTGGCTGGCTGGCTGGGGGACTGACTGGCTGGCTGGCTGGGGGACTGACTGGCTGGCTGGCTGACTGACTGGCTGGCTGGCTGGTTGGCTGGGGGACTGACTGGCTGGCTGGCTGGCTGGGTGACTGACTGGCTGGCTGGGGGAATGGCTGACTGGCTGGCTGGGGGAATGGCTGACTGGCTGTCTGGGGGAATGGCTGACTGGCTGTCTGGGGGAATGGCTGACTGGCTGTCTGGGGGAATGGCTGGCTGGCTGTCTGGGGGAATGGCTGGCTGGCTGTCTGGGGGAATGGCTGGCTGGCTGGCTGGGTGACCAGGTGGGGGACTGACTGACTGACTGGCTGGGTGACTGTCTGACTGGCTGGCTGGCTGGGGGACTGTCTGACTGGCTGGCTGGCTGGGGGACTGACTGGCTGGCTGGGGGAATGACTGCCTGGCTGGGGGAATGACTGGCTGGCTGGGGGACTGACTGACTGACTGGCTGGGGGACTGACTGACTGACTGGCTGGCTGGGACTGACTGACTGACTGGCTGGGGGACTGACTGACTGGCTGGCTGGGGGACTGACTGGCTGGCTGGGGGACTGACTGACTGGCTGGCTGGGGGACTGACTGACTGGCTGGCTGGGGGACTGACTGACTGGCTGGCTGGGGAACTGACTGACTGGCTGGCTGGGGGACTGACTGACTGGCTGGCTGGACTGACTGGCTGGCTGGGTGGACTGACTGACTGGCTGGCTGGGGGACTGACTGACTGGCTGGCTGGGGGACTGACTGCCTGGCTGGCTGGCTGGGTGACTGGCTGGCTGGGGGAATGGCTGACTGGCTGGCTGGGGGAATGGCTGACTGGCTGTCTGGGGGAATGGCTGGCTGGCTGTCTGGGGGAATGGCTGGCTGGCTGTCTGGGGGAATGGCTGGCTGGCTGGCTGTCTGGGGGAATGGCTGGCTGGCTGGCTGGGTGACCAGGTGGGAGACTGACTGACTGGCTGGCTGGGGGACCGACTGACTGACTGGCTGGGTGACTGTCTGACTGGCTGGCTGGCTGGGGGACTGACTGGCTGGCTGGGGGAATGACTGGCTGGCTGGGGGAATGACTGGCTGGCTGGGGGACTGACTGACTGACTGGCTGGGGGACTGGCTGGGGGACTGACTGGCTGGCTGGCTGGGGGACTGACTGACTGGCTGGCTGGGGGACTGACTGGCTGGCTGGCTGGGGGACTGACTGGCTGGCTGGCTGGGGGACTGACTGGCTGGCTGGCTGGCTGACTGACTGGCTGGCTGGCTGGTTGGCTGGGGGACTGACTGGCTGGGGGACTGACTAACTGACTGGCTGGGTGACTGACTGACTGGCTAGGGGACTGACTGCCTGGCTGGCTGGCTGGGTGACTGACTGGCTGGCTGGGGGAATGGCTGACTGGCTGGCTGGGGGAATGGCTGACTGGCTGGCTGGGGGAATGGCTGACTGGCTGGCTGGGGGAATGGCTGACTGGCTGGCTGGGGGAATGGCTGACTGGCTGTCTGGGGGAATGGCTGGCTGGCTGGCTGGGGGAATGGCTGGCTGGCTGTCTGGGGGAATGGCTGGCTGGCTGGCTGGCTGGGTGACCAGGTGGGGGACTGACTGACTGACTGGCTGGGTGACTGTCTGACTGGCTGGCTGGCTGGGGGACTGACTGGCTGGCTGGGGGAATGACTGCCTGGCTGGGGGAATGACTGGCTGGCTGGGGGACTGACTGACTGACTGGCTGGGGGACTGACTGACTGGCTGGCTGGGGGACTGACTGACTGGCTGGCTGGGGGACTGACTGACTGGCTGGCTGGGGGACTGACTGACTGGCTGGCTAGGGAACTGACTGACTGGCTGGCTGGACTGACTGGCTGGCTGGGTGGACTGACTGACTGGCTGGCTGGGGGATTGACTGGCTGGGGGACTGACTGGCTGACTGACTGACTGGCTGGCTGGGGGACTGACTGCCTGGCTGGCTGGCTGGGTGACTGGCTGGCTGGCTGGGGGAATGGCTGACTGGCTGGCTGGGGGAATGGCTGACTGGCTGGCTGGGGGAATGGCTGACTGGCTGTCTGGGGGAATGGCTGGCTGGCTGTCTGGGGGAATGGCTGGCTGGCTGTCTGGGGGAATGGCTGGCTGGCTGGCTGGGTGACCAGGTGGGGGACTGACTGAATGGCTGGCTGGGGGACCGACTGACTGACTGGCTGGGTGACTGTCTGACTGGCTGGCTGGCTGGGGGACTGACTGGCTGGCTGGGGGAATGACTGGCTGGCTGGGGGAATGAATGGCTGGCTGGGGGAATGAATGGCTGGCTGGCTGGGGGACTGGCTGGGGGACTGACTGACTGGCTGGCTGGGGGACCGACTGACTGACTGGCTGACTGTCTGACTGGCTGGCTGGCTGGGGGACTGACTGGCTGGCTGGGGGAATGACTGGCTGGCTGGGGGACTGACTGACTGACTGGCTGGGGGACTGGCTGGGGGACTGACTGACTGACTGACTGGCTGGGGGACTGACTGACTGACTGACTGGCTGGGGGACTGACTGACTGACTGGCTGGGGGACTGACTGACTGACTGGCTGGGGGACTGACTGACTGACTGGCTAGGGGACTGACTGACTGGCTGGCTGGGGGACTGACTGACTGGCTGGCTGGGGGACTGACTGACTGGCTGGCTGGGGGACTGACTGACTGGCTGGCTGGGGGACTGACTGACTGGCTGGCTGGGGGACTGACTGGCTGGCTGGCTGGCTGGGGGACTGACTGGCTGGCTGGCTGCCTGGGGGACTGACTGGCTGGCTGGCTGCCTGGGGGACTGACTGACTGGCTGGCTGGCTGGAGGACTGACTGGCTGGCTGGCTGGCTGGGGGACTGACTGGCTGGCTGGCTGGCTGGGGGACTGACTGGCTGGCTGGCTGGCTGGGGGACTGACTGGCTGGCTGGATGGCTGGGGAACTGACTGCTGACTAGTTGGGTGACTGACTGCTGACTTGACAGCTGGCCGGCTGGGGGACTGACTGACTGGCTATTTGATCGGCTGGCAGGCCGGGACATTGGAGCCCTCCTGTGGACACTAACGGTAATGCCCTCTATGAGCAGAGACCTGGAGCCCTATGTATCAAGCCAATGGTTTTCATAAACCTCTCCTCTGGGATCCCCAGACGCTTCACAAATTTGGTTGTATCCCTGCACCAGCTCACCTGATTACCCTAGTCGCGGGGTGACAGCTAGCCTGATTACCCTAGTCGCGGGGAGACAGCTAGCCTGATTACCCTAGTCGCGGGGAGACAGCTAGCCTGATTACCCTAGTCGCGGGGTGACAGCTAGCCTGATTACCCTAGTCGCGGGGAGACAGCTAGCCTGATTACCCTAGTCGCGGGGAGACAGCTAGCCTGATTACCCTAGTCGCGGGGAGACAGCTAGCCTGATTACCCTAGTCGCGGGGAGACAGCTAGCCTGATTACCCTAGTCGCGGGGTGACAGCTAGCCTGATTACCCTAGTCGCGGGGTGACAGCTAGCCTGATTACCCTAGTCGCGGGGAGACAGCTAGCATGATTACCCTAGTCGCGGGGTGACAGCTAGCCTGATTACCCTAGTCGCGGGGTGACAGCTAGCCTGATTACCCTAGTCGCGGGGAGACAGCTAGCCTGATTACCCTAGTCGCGGGGAGACAGCTAGCCTGATTACCCTAGTCGCGGGGAGACAGCTAGCCTGATTACCCTAGTCGCGGGGTGACAGCTAGCCTGATTACCCTAGTCGCGGGGTGACAGCTAGCCTGATTACCCTAGTCGCGGGGTGACAGCTAGCCTGATTACCCTAGTCGCGGGGTGACAGCTAGCCTGATTACCCTAGTCGCGGGGTGACAGCTAGCCTGATTACCCTAGTCGCGGGGTGACAGCTAGCCTGATTACCCTAGTCGCGGGGAGACAGCTAGCCTGATTACCCTAGTCGCGGGGAGACAGCTAGCCTGATTACCCTAGTCGCGGGGTGACAGCTAGCCTGATTACCCTAGTCGCGGGGAGACAGCTAGCATGATTACCCTAGTCGCGGGGAGACAGCTAGCATGATTACCCTAGTCGCGGGGTGACAGCTAGCCTGATTACCCTAGTCGCGGGGTGACAGCTAGCATGATTACCCTAGTCGCGGGGTGACAGCTAGCATGATTACCCTAGTCGCGGGGTGACAGCTAGCCTGATTACCCTAGTCGCGGGGAGACAGCTAGCCTGATTACCCTAGTCGCGGGGAGACAGCTAGCCTGATTACCCTAGTCGCGGGGTGACAGCTAGCCTGATTACCCTAGTCGCGGGGTGACAGCTAGCCTGATTACCCTAGTCGCGGGGAGACAGCTAGCCTGATTACCCTAGTCGCGGGGTGACAGCTAGCCTGATTACCCTAGTCGCGGGGAGACAGCTAGCCTGATTACCCTAGTCGCGGGGAGACAGCTAGCCTGATTACCCTAGTCGCGGGGAGACAGCTAGCCTGATTACCCTAGTCGCGGGGAGACAGCTAGCCTGATTACCCTAGTCGCGGGGAGACAGCTAGCCTGATTACCCTAGTCGCGGGGAGACAGCTAGCCTGATTACCCTAGTCGCGGGGAGACAGCTAGCCTGATTACCCTAGTCGCGGGGAGACAGCTAGCCTGATTACCCTAGTCGCGGGGAGACAGCTAGCCTGATTACCCTAGTCGCGGGGTGACAGCTAGCCTGATTACCCTAGTCGCGGGGTGACAGCTAGCCTGAGATTACCCTAGTCGCGGGGTGACAGCTAGCCTGATTACCCTAGTCGCGGGGAGACAGCTAGCCTGATTACCCTAGTCGCGGGGAGACAGCTAGCCTGATTACCCTAGTCGCGGGGTGACAGCTAGCCTGATTACCCTAGTCGCGGGATGACAGCTAGCCTGATTACCCTAGTCGCGGGGTGACAGCTAGCCTGATTACCCTAGTCGCGGGGTGACAGCTAGCCTGATTACCCTAGTCGCGGGGTGACAGCTAGCCTGATTACCCTAGTCGCGGGGTGACAGCTAGCCTGGTTACCCTAGTCGCGGGGTGACAGCTAGCCTGGTTACCCTAGTCGCGGGGTGACAGCTAGCCTGATTACCCTAGTCGCGGGGTGACAGCTAGCCTGATTACCCTAGTCGCGGGGTGACAGCTAGCCTGATTACCCTAGTCGCGGGGTGACAGCTAGCCTGATTACCCTAGTCGCGGGGAGACAGCTAGCCTGATTACCCTAGTCGCGGGGAGACAGCTAGCCTGATTACCCTAGTCGCGGGGTGACAGCTAGCCTGATTACCCTAGTCGCGGGGTGACAGCTAGCCTGATTACCCTAGTCGCGGGGTGACAGCTAGCCTGATTACCCTAGTCGCGGGGTGACAGCTAGCCTGATTACCCTAGTCGCGGGGTGACAGCTAGCCTGATTACCCTAGTCGCGGGGAGACAGCTAGCCTGATTACCCTAGTCGCGGGGAGACAGCTAGCCTGATTACCCTAGTCGCGGGGAGACAGCTAGCCTGATTACCCTAGTCGCGGGGTGACAGCTAGCATGATTACCCTACTCACGGGGTGACAGCTAGCATGATTACCCTAGTCACGGGGTGACAGCTAGCCTGATTACCCTAGTCGCGGGGTGACAGCTAGCATGATTACCCTACTCGCGGGGTGACAGCTAGCCTGATTACCCTAGTCGCGGGGTGACAGCTAGCCTGATTACCCTAGTCGCGGGGTGACAGCTAGCCTGATTACCCTAGTCGCGGGGTGACAGCTAGCCTGATTACCCTAGTCACGGGGTGACAGCTAGCCTGATTACCCTAGTCGCGGGGTGACAGCTAGCATGATTACCCTACTCACGGGGTGACAGCTAGCCTGATTACCCTAGTCGCGGGGTGACAGCTAGCCTGATTACCCTAGTCGCGGGGTGACAGCTAGCCTGATTACCCTAGTCGCGGGGTGACAGCTAGCCTGATTACCCTAGTCACGGGGTGACAGCTAGCCTGAATACCCAAGTCAGTGTGACAGCTAACCTGAATACCCTAGTCACAGGGTGACAGCTAGCCTGATTACCCTAGTCACGGGGTGACAGCTAGCCTGATTACCCTAGTCACGGGGTGACAGCTAGCCTGAATACCCAAGTCACAGGGTGACAGCTAGCCTGATTGCCCTAGTCACGGGGTGAAAGCTAGCTTCTAGATCTAGATATCTAGTCTTATTTATTATGATCTAGGATCAGGTCCCCTCCCTGTCCATCTAGTCTTATTCATTATGATCTAGGATCAGGCCCCCCTTTCTATCTAGTCTTATTTATTATGATCTAGGATCAGGTCCAGCCCTGTCCATCTAGTCTTATTTATTATGATCTAGGATCAGGTCACCCCCCCCTGTCCATCTAGTCTTATTTATTATGATCTAGGATCAGGTCCCCCCCCTGTCCATCTAGTCTTATTTATTATGATCTAGGATCAGGTCCATCTAGTCTTATTTATTATGATCTAGGATCAGGTCCATCTAGTCTTATTTATTATGATCTAGGATCAGGTCCCCCCCCTGTCCATCTAGTCTTATTTATTATGATCTAGGATCAGGTCCATCTAGTCTTATTTATTATGATCTAGGATCAGGTCCATCTAGTCTTATTTATTATGATCTAGGATCAGGTCCCCCCCCTGTCCATCTAGTCTTATTTATTATGATCTAGGATCAGGTCCATCTAGTCTTATTTATTATGATCTAGGATCAGGTCCATCTAGTCTTATTTATTATGATCTAGGATCAGGTCCCCCCCATGTCCATCTAGTCTTATTTATTATGATCTAGGATCAGGTCCATCTAGTCTTATTTATTATGATCTAGGATCAGGTCCATCTAGTCTTATTTATTATGATCTAGGATCAGGTCCATCTAGTCTTATTTATTATGATCTAGGATCAGGTCCATCTAGTCTTATTTATTATGATCTAGGATCAGGTCCCCCCCCTATCCATCTAGTCTTATTTATTATGATCTAGGATCAGGTCCCCCCCCCCTGTCCATCTAGTCTTATTTATTTTGATCTAGGATCAGGTCCATCTAGTCTTATTTATTTTGATCTAGAATCAGGTCCATCTAGTCTTATCTATTATGATCTAGGATCAGGTCCATCTAGTCTTATCTATTATGATCTAGGATCAGGTCCCCCCCCCTGTCCATCTAGTCTTATTTATTATGATCTAGGATCAGGTCCCCCCCTGTCTATCTAGTCTTATTTATTATGATCTAGGATCAGCCCCCCCCCCCCCCCCCCCCGTCCCGTCCATCTAGTCTTATTTATTATGATCTAGGATCAGGTCCATCTAGTCTTATTTATTATGATCTAGGATCAGGTCCATCTAGTCTTATTTATTTTGATCTAGGATCAGGTCCATCTAGTCTTATTTATTTTGATCTAGGATCAGGTCCATCTAGTCTTATCTATTATGATCTAAAAGGGGAAACTAGATCAACACTCCTAGTCTGAGACGCTTTGTGAATATGGGCCCCGAGTCCTATCTAAAATCTGCTCGAGCTCAGTTTCAGTCTCTCTCTTCCTCATGTGATCCACCAGTTAGCATACGAGAGGGAGAGACAGAGAGACAGAAAGACACAGAGACAAAATATAAAACAATTAGAGAGTGCCATTTCCCCAAAAGTGAAACCCCTATTCAAGGTTTCAAAGACCTCTCTGATCAGGCTACCAGTCCTGTTGGGGGAGGACGCAGAGAGCTGTGGGTTGGCAGCGCACTACATTGCTGCCTGCCATAAGATGAGGGACAGTGTCTGACAGACCAATCAACCTGCACATGTCCTCTACTGTATGTTTATTGTTATTGTTGAATGTGTTGGTTATTTTGACCCTTGGTTATTGTTGTTACTGTTGTCCCGTTGACAATTTTGATTCTTATTTTTATATTGTAAATATCCAAAGTAAGCTTTGGAAATATGTACATTGTTACGTCATGCCAATAAAGCAAATTTAATTGAAAAAAAATGTAATTCACAGAGAGAGAGAGACAGAGAGAGACACACGGAGAGAGAGAGACAGACAGAGAAACACAGAGACAGAGAGACAAGGAGAGACAGAGAGAGAGGGACACGGAGAGAGACACACGGAGAGACAGACAGACAGAGAAACACAGAGACAGAGAGACAAGGAGAGACAGAGAGAGAGGGACACGGAGAGAGACACACGGAGAGACAGACAGACAGAGAAACACAGAGACAGAGAGACAAGGAGAGACAGAGAGAGAGGGACACGGAGAGAGACACACGGAGAGACAGACAGACAGAGAAACACAGAGACAGAGAGACAAGGAGAGACAGAGAGAGAGAGACAAGGAGAGACAGAGAGAAAGATACAAGGAGAGTCAGAGAGAGAGGGGCACGGAGAGTCAGAGAGAGAGGGGCACGGAGAGTCAGAGAGAGAGGGGCACGGAGAGACAGAGACACGGAGAGAGAGAGAGAGACAGACACAGAGAGACAGAGAGAGACGGCGAGACAGAGAGAGACAGACACAGAGAGACACGGAGAGAGAGTGACACAGAGAGAGAGAAAGACAGACACGGAGAGAAAGACAGACACACAGAGAGAGACAGACACGGAGAAAGAGAGAGTCAGAGAGAGTAAAATATACTCACTGAAAGTTGACTTTGTCCACTTGGAATCGCGTCTCGAATATCCCTGAAGTTAACACTCTGCATCGTAGCAGGTCCTGGTCTGTGGGAGTG
This sequence comes from Salvelinus fontinalis, assembly GCF_029448725.1. Classification (NCBI taxonomy): domain Eukaryota; kingdom Metazoa; phylum Chordata; class Actinopteri; order Salmoniformes; family Salmonidae; genus Salvelinus; species Salvelinus fontinalis. The sequence goes on from NC_074690.1 coordinate 4,434,346, forward strand.
TAGTCTCCTTGTCTTACTGAGTCAATTCTGTCCAGGAAACTGCAGAGACACACACACCATTATCATTCACCTTAACCCATATAACAACTATCATTCACCTCATTCCATATAACAACTATCATTCACCTCATTCCATATAACAACTATCATTCACCTCATTCCATATAACAACTATCATTCACCTCATTCCATTTAACAACTATCATTCACCTCATTCCATTTAACAACTATCATTCACCTCATTCCATTTAACAACTATCATTCACCTCATTCCATATAACAACTATCATTCACCTCATTCCATTTAACAACTATCATTCACCTCATTCCATTTAACAACTATCATTCACCTCATTCCATATAACAACTATCATTCACCTCATTCCATATAACAACTATCATTCACGTCATTCCATATAAACCACAACAGTCATTTCAACAGAGATATCACATTGTTCTGCAAGGTTTATAGGGACCAGCATCACATCTGGTTTATAGGGACCAGCATCACATCTGGTTTATAGGGACCAGCATCACATCTAGTTTATAGGGAACAGCATCACATCTGGTTTATAGGGACCAGCATCACATCTGGTTTATAGGGACCAGCATCACATCTAGTTTATAGGGACCAGCATCACATCTGGTTTATAGGGACCAGCATCACATCTGGTTTATAGGGACCAGCATCACATCTAGTTTATAGGGACCAGCATCACATATGGTTTATAGGGACCAGAATCTCATCTGGTTTATAGGGACCAGCATCACATCTGGTTTATAGGGACCAGCATCTCATCTGGTTTATAGGGACCAGCATCACATCTGGTTTATAGGGACCAGCATCACATCTGGTTTATAGGGACCAGCATCGCATCTGGTTTATAGGGACCAGCATCGCATATGGTTTATAGGGACCAGCATCACATCTGATTTATAGGGACCAGCATCACATCTGGTTTATAGGGACCAGCATCGCATCTAGTTTATAGGGACCAGCATCGCATCTAGTTTATAGGGACCAGCATCGCATCTGGTTTATAGGGACCAGCATCTCATCTGGTTTATAGGGACCAGCATCACATCTAGTTTATAGGGACCATTATCACATCTGGTATATCGGTACCAGCATCACATCTGGTTTATAGGGACCAGCATCACATCTGGTTTATAGGGACCAGCATCACATCTTGTTTATAGGGACCAGCATCACATCTGGTTTATAGGGACCAGCATCACATCTGGTTTATAGGGACCAGCATCACATCTGGTTTATAGGGACCAGCGTCTCATCTGATTTATAGGGACCAGCGTCTCATCTGATTTATAGGGACCAGCGTCTCATCTGGTTTATAGGGACCAGCGTCACATCTGGTTTATAGGGACCAGCGTCACATCTGGTTTATAGGGACCAGCGTCACATCTGGTTTATAGGGACCAGCGTCACATCTGGTTTATAGGGACCAGCGTCACATCTGGTTTATAGGGACCAGCGTCACATCTGGTTTATAGGGACCAGCATCACATCTGGTTTATAGGGACCAGCATCACATATGGTTTATAGGGACCAGAATCGCATCTAGTTTATAGGGACCAGCATCACATCTAGTTTATAGGAACCAGCATCACATCTGGTTTACAGGGACCAGCATCACATCTGGTTTATAGGGACCAGCATCACATCTAGTTTATAGGGACCAGCATCACATCTAGTTTATAGGGACCAGCATCACATCTGGTTTATAGGGACCAGCATCACATCTAGTTTATAGGGACCAGCATCACATCTGGTTTATAGGGACCAGCATCACATCTGGTTTATAGGGACCAGCATCACATCTGGTTTATAGGGACCAGCATCACATATGGTTTATAGGGACCAGCATCGCATCTAGTTTATAGGGACCAGCATCACATCTAGTTTATAGGAACCAGCATCACATCTGGTTTATAGGGACCAGCATCACATCTAGTTTATAGGGACCAGCATCACATCTAGTTTATAGGGACCAGCATCACATCTGGTTTATAGGGACCAGCATCACATCTAGTTTATAGGGACCAGCATCACATCTGGTTTATAGGGACCAGCATCACATCTGGTTTATAGGGACCAGCATCACATCTGGTTTATAGGGACCAGCATCACATCTGGTTTACAGGGACCAGCATCACATCTGGTTTATAGGGACCAGCATCACATCTAGTTTATAGGGACCAGCATCACATCTGGTTTATAGGGACCAGCATCACATCTAGTTTATAGGGACCAGCATCACATCTGGTTTATAGGGACCAGCATCACATCTAGTTTATAGGGACCAGCATCACATCTGGTATATAGGGACCAGCATCACATCTAATTTATAGGGACCAGCGTCACATCTGGTTTATAGGGACCAGCGTCACATCTGGTTTATAGGGACCAGCGTCACATCTGGTTTATAGGGACCAGCGTCACATCTGGTTTATAGGGACCAGCGTCTCATCTGGTTTATAGGGACCAGCGTCTCATCTGGTTTATAGGGACCAGCGTCTCATCTGGTTTATAGGAACCAGCGTCTCATCTGGTTTATAGGGACCAGCGTCTCATCTGGTTTATAGGGACCAGCGTCGCATCTGGTTTATAGGGACCAGCGTCGCATATGGTTTATAGGGACCAGCGTCGCATCTGGTTTATAGGGACCAGCATCGCATCTGGTTTATAGGGACCAGCATCGCATCTAGTTTATAGGGACCAGCATCACATCTAGTTTATAGGGACCAGCATCACATCTGGTTTATAGGGACCAGCATCACATCTGGTTTATAGGGACCAGCATCACATCTGGTTTATAGGGACCAGCATCACATCTGGTTTATAGGGACCAGCATCACATCTAGTTTATAGGGACCAGCATCACATCTGGTTTATAGGGACCAGCATCACATCTAGTTTATAGGGACCAGCATCACATCTGGTATATAGGGACCAGCATCACATCTAGTTTATAGGGACCAGCATCACATCTAGTTTATAGGGACCAGCATCACATCTGGTTTATAGGGACCAGCATCACATCTAGTTTATAGGGACCAGCATCTCATCTGGTTTATAGGGACCAGCATCACATCTAGTTTATAGGGACCAGCATCACATCTAGTTTATAGGGACCAGCATCACATCTGGTTTATAGGGACCAGCATCACATCTGGTTTATAGGGACCAGCATCACATCTAGTTTATAGGGACCAGCATCACATCTAGTTTATAGGGACCAGCATCACATCTAGTTTATAGGGACCAGCATCACATCTAGTTTATAGGGACCAGCATCACATCTGGTTTATAGGGACCAGCATCACATCTAGTTTACAGGGACCAGCATCACATCTGGTTTATAGGGACCAGCATCACATCTGGTTTATAGGGACCAGCATCACATCTGGTTTATAGGGACCAGCATCACATCTAGTTTATAGGGACCAGCATCACATCTGGTTTATAGGGACCAGCATCACATCTGGTTTATAGGGACCAGCATCACATCTAGTTTACAGGGACCAGCATCAGTTAAACTACAGTACTGAAGTAAGCAGTGGAATCAGTGTTTCTAGACCAGAACCCTGGACTCTTGTGTCTGGGTGGCTAAAGCAGGGCTGTGTCGGTACCGGTCGTTGCCACCAGAGGGCAGACCTGTTCAGGCTGTAGGGTTATTTCTGTCTATCTAGATGGGGTGATTACATAAAATGGTTATTGTGGATGGAGGTTAGCTGTTGATGATCTTACTGCTGATATAGTACATCTCTGTGTGTCTCACAAAGTTTCCAGTATAGATCATAATGAATATATGGACAGGGGGTACCTGATCCTAGATCAGCACAGAGCTGTGGATAATGAAGACCTGATCCTAGATCAGCCCAGTGCAATGGATAATGAAAACCTGATCCTAGATCAGCACAGAGCTGTGGATAATGAAGACCTGATCCAAGATCAGCCCAGAGCTGTGGATAAGGAATACCTGATCCTAGATCAGCCCAGAGCTGTGGATAATGAAGACCTGATCCTAGATCAGCCCAGAGCTGTGGATAATGAAGACCTGATCCTAGATCAGCCCAGAGCAGTGGATGATGAAGACCTGATCCTAGATCAGCCCAGAGCTGTGGATAATGAAGCCTTGATCCTAGATCAGCACAGAGCTGTGGATAATGAAGACCTGATCCTAGATCAGCAGAGCTGTGGATAATGAAGACCCTGATCCTAGATCAGCAGAGCGCTGTGGATAATGAAGACCTGATCCTAGATCAGCCCAGAGCTGTGGATAATGAAGACCTGATCCTAGATCAGCCCAGAGCAGTGGATAATGAAGACCTGATCCTAGATCAGCCCAGAGCTGTGGATAATGAAGACCTGATCCTAGATAAGCCCAGTGCAATGGATAATGAAGACCTGATCCTAGTTCAGCACAACTACTATGAGATGCTTTATGAATACAGGCCCAGCAAGAAAAACCCTTCTACTGATGTAGTGTGTAGATATAGACCCAGACCCTGACAAACTATAGATATAGACCTGACCCTGTCCTACTATAGATATAGACCAAACCTACTATAGATATAGACCAGACCCTGACCTACTATAGATATAGACCAGATCTACTATAGATACAGACCAGACCTACTATAGATATAGACCAGACCCTGACCTACTATAGATATAGACCTGACCTACTATAGATATAGACCAGACCTCCTATAGATATAGACCAGACCCTGACCTACTATAGATATAGACCAGACCCTGACCTACTATAGATATAGACCAGACCCAGACCTACTATAGATATAGACCAGACCTACTATAGATATAGACCAGACCTACTATAGATATAGACCAGACCCTGACCTACTATAGATATAGACCAGACCTACTATTGATATAGACCAGACCCTGTCCTACTATAGATATAGACCATACCTACTATAGATATAGACCAGATCTACTATAGATATAGACCAGACCCTGACCTACTATAGATATAGACCTGTCCTACTATAGGTATAGACCAGACCTACTATAGATATAGACCAGACCTACTATAGATATAGACCAGATCTACTATAGATATAGACCTGACCTACTATAGATATAGACCTGACCTACTATAGATATAGACCTGACCTACTATAGATATAGACCTGACCTACTATAGATATAGACCATACCATGTCCTACTATAGATATAGACCAGACCTACTATAGATATAGACCAGACCTACTATAGATATAGACCAGACCCTGACCTACTATAGATATAGACCTGACCTACTATAGATATAGACCAGACCTACTATAGATATAGCCAATACCATGTCCTACTATAGATATAGACCAGACCCTGTCCTACTATAGATATAGATCAGACCTACTATAGATATAGACGAGACCTACTATAGCTATAGACCAGACCCGGTCCTACTAAAGATATAGACCCTGTCCTACTATAGATCTAGACCAAACCTACTATAGATATAGACCAGACCCTGACCTACTGTAGATATAGACAGGCCTACTATAGATATAGACCAGACCCTGTTCTACTATAGATATAGACCAGACCTACTATAGATATAGACCAGACCATGTCCTACTATAGATATAGACCAGACCCTGTTCTACTATAGATATAGACCAAACCCTGACCTACTATAGATATAGACCATACCATGTCCTACTATAGATATAGACCAGACCCTGTTCTACTATAGATATAGACCAGACCCTGACCTACTATAGATATAGACCATACCCTGTCCTACTATAGATATAGACCAGACCCTGTCCTACTATGGATATAGACCAGACCCTGACCTACTATAGATATAGACCAGACCTACTATAGATATAGATACAGACCCTGACCTACTATAGATATAGACCAGACCCTGACCTACTATAGATATAGACCAGACGCTGACCTACTATAGATATAGACCAGACCTACTATAGATATAGACCAGACCCTGACCTACTATAGATATAGACCAGACCCTGACCTACTATAGATATAGACCAGACCCTGACCTACTATAGATATAGACCAGACCCTGACCTACTATAGATATAGACCAGACCTACTATAGATATAGACCAGACCTACTATGGATATAGACCAGACCCTGACCTACTATAGATATAGACCAGACCTACTATAGATATAGACCAGACCCTGACCTACTATAGATATAGACCAGACCTACTATAGATATAGACCAGACCCTGACCTACTATAGATATAGACCAGACCCTGACCTACTATAGATATAGACCAGACCTACTATAGATATAGACCAGACCTACTATAGATATAGACCAGACCTACTATAGATATAGACCAGACCCTGACCTACTAAAGATATAGACCAGATCTACTATAGATATAGACCAGACCTACTATAGATATAGACCAGACCTACTATAGATATAGACCAGACCTACTATAGATATAGACCAGACCTACTATAGATATAGACCAGACCTACTATCGATATAGACCAGACCCTGACCTACTATAGATATAGACCAGACCTACTATAGATATAGACCTGACCTACTATAGATATAGACCAGATCTACTATAGATATAGACCAGACCTACTATAGATATAGACCTGACCTACTATAGATATAGACCAGATCTACTATAGATATAGACCAGACCTACTATGTCCTACTATAGATATAGACCAGACCTACTATAGATATAGACCAGACCTACTATAGATATAGACCAGACCTACTATAGATATAGACCAGACCTACTATAGATATAGACCAGACCTACTATAGATATAGACCAGACCTACTATAGATATAGACCAGACCTACTATAGATATAGACCAGAACAAGACCT